>NC_133344.1:25822987-26122987 GCF_030506205.2 Paramisgurnus dabryanus | reverse complement strand
GCAGTACCACAGCGGACGCTTCGCTTAATTCCACGGCTCTACACCTGTTTATTGTTTTGAGTTTAGTGTGTGCGTTGCCTTCCTGTGCGCTCATCAACTAGGCATCTGAGTGAATTTCCCTAAAAGAGTAATACGAGAGAGCTTTGTGCCTTGTTAAAGGCAGCCACTCTCTCGTATATCCGGACATCAGCGTCCTTTTCAGGATGGCTTTTCGTCCGTGCGATCTTGGATGCGAGAAGTATAAGGGTTCCAGTGACGGTCACGAGCGCTGTCTTCGTGCTCAGGCATCGAGCACTCCGGGGCTGCGTTCGTGGAGAGTTTCTGTTCTCTCTGTGAGAGCATAACCCTCTTGGATTGCGGAGACGACTGTCGTTTCTACGGGAACGCTGTCCGCGCCTTTGCAGTGCTGACGCCGCCATGGTGCGGCTGTCAAGCGCTCGCAGGGCGCCCTTCGCGTCACTACGCTGAGTAGGATGGAGGATGCGTCCTCCACCTACCGGCCTTCCATCCTCAGCCGGTTGAGGCTCCGGTGGAGACTGCAGAGTCGTGTTCTACGATGTCTGCCGAATCCATTGGACCTCCTTCTGGTCCCGTCACTTCTGCAGCATCAGAGGGGTGTCCATTTTTCCTCCGAGGCAGAGTCGTTCCGGAGATGGCGGCCGTGCCCGCTCGAGCGGCGGAGACGGTAGAGTTGGAAAGGTTAACCCCTCTCCGCCCGAACTGTCCCGCCCACATGATTGGTACTTCGGAGCTGCTCGGGCCTCTCGGTCCTCTCCTCCTGTGCCTTTCTTTCCCGACGGCACGAAGAGCTGACGTGATTTGCGGCCGTCCGGCCGTTCAGCTTTCACCCCTCACCTCCCTCACCAACGGAGCCGCTAAGGGCGGGGACCCCTTCAGTGGAGCGGGATGCGTTCCTGGAGGGACCACCCAACCCTTCCCTCCCGTGTTTGTAGACAGTCGTCCGGTTACGGACGCTGCCCATCAGGCATGCCGGAGAGGCGGCTTCGGCCCTGCACGCAATAACGTTGCTGCAGGCTCACCAAGGATTTACGAGGGAGGCCGCGACCTTCAGTCGTACGATGTCCACCACAGTGGTTCAAGATCGCCACCTTTGGCTGTGTCTGACTGACATGACGGACGCAGACGATAACAACTTGAATGCTCCTGTCTCACAGACCGGCCTCTTCGGCGAGCCAGGGGAGTCGTACAGCTCCGCTGCGCAGACTGAGGCGATCTCCTAGGTCGTGCCCCGGCGGAAGAGAGCTGCCCTTGGTCCACCACGCCGGCTCCTCAGTTTGCCTCTCGCCGTCGGCGTCCTGCGGCGACCACCTCCGTTCCCCTCCTCGGACCCCATCTCGGCAGCGCAGGGGAACCGGTCGTCAGCAGCTCGCCCCGCCCGCTTAGCTGCTTCCCGTGAAATTCGGGAGTTTAAGTGGCCAGTGAAGGGCGACCCGGATTGGCAGAGGATCACTCTTCAGGAGATGGAGCTCCTTCCCCCGATAGAGGGTCGGGTGGAAAATCCTTGGTTTGCATATGTTCCACCGGCTGTTCGGCCGGTACCCACTTAACCACACATAAGAGTGCATTCCTCTTCCCTCTCTAGGTCTCCGGAGGATCGAGAGAGCCGTGAGCGGGTACACACCAGCTCCCCTACCTCTCCTCTATCGCCAGCGGGTGACCTGAGGAGTCCGAGCTCTCCGCTGAGGAGACCGGACCACCAGCACCCTCATCGGAGTCTGCGCTCTCCGTAGAGGAGACCAGACGACCGTTACCCTCAGCGGGCTCAGGTCAGTGTCACACACACATACTGTAGATGTTTATGCTGTCACAGCAGACGCACCGGCAGTCCCACCTGT
Source organism: Paramisgurnus dabryanus (assembly GCF_030506205.2). Classification (NCBI taxonomy): domain Eukaryota; kingdom Metazoa; phylum Chordata; class Actinopteri; order Cypriniformes; family Cobitidae; genus Paramisgurnus; species Paramisgurnus dabryanus. Next base: position 26,121,131 of record NC_133344.1, on the reverse strand, counting down.
CTCGCTTCGCTGCCCCACCGCGGGTACTTCGGTAGTGTCGTTATTTCTCCTCGTACGGTGCCTGGGTGCTTGGCTTCAGTTCCCAGCCCGTTTCGTTGGGTTTTACGCACGATCCGCCTCGGTTACGAATCCGGCACACCCCAAAATTTGGGCTTTCGTTTCACTGTGGTGAAAGCGTCCGATGCACATGTACTGCGTGCAAAAGTCGATATCCTGTTGGCGAAGGATGTTCGAGCTGGTCCCTCTTACCGAGATGATGATGATGGGGTCTTTCCAGCCTTTATCTCATAGTACCCAAAATACGCGGCGGGTTACGATCGATTTGATTTACGCACCGGCTCTACGAAGGTGTTCTTTTTGGATGATAACGCCGAAGCTCGTATTTCAATATTCAGATCGGTTTGCAGCCTTAGACCTGTAAGACGTGTACTTTATGTGTCCATCTCCCCTCGCTTTAGACGGTTCTTTCGCTCTGCGTCGTGGGGTGGGCATATTATTACTAAGTACACCATTCGAGCTGTCTCTCTCTCTCTCCGTGTCTCCATGTGCTAGTCACGGCATTAAAATGTCAGAGAGAGAGCGTTGTTCGCATTCTGCTTTTATCTACGTCGACTTATAATAGCCCGTTCTTGGCAGACGTGCGCGAACACAGAGAGTTAATGCTTCGGCATCTCGCTCGTTTAAGTCTTCAGGTTGACTGGGAAAGAGCAACTTTGCCCCGTGCAGAGGATCCTTTTTCTCAGTATGGAAATAAGACTCGATCGACTAATTGGCGTGTTTTACAAGAGCGCGCAACCAGTCAGTTCTGACTTGCCTCGGTTTAATTCGAGGGAAGTACGCGGTCCCTCTGAAACAATTTCAGAAGCTCCTGGACATATGGCAGCAGCTGCAGCTGTGACACTGCTCGAGCTGCTTCATATGAGACCGCTTCAGCATTGGCTTACGATCGAGTCTCGAGGAGAGCGTGGCACACCGACGTACACCGTGTAAACATTACACCTGCGTGTCATTTAAATTTTTCCCCGTGGTAGACCCGGCATTTCCGATAGAAGATATGCCCCTGAGGGGTCTCCTGGCATTCTGTATATTGCAATGCCCTCAGCACGGGATGATCAGCCACGTATGACGGGCTTGCAGTCTCAGGGGTGTGCATAGCACCCCAACTGCCGCAAGCGGTGCGCTGTATATCTGGGACTTGTACGCTCCGCTATGGAGATGCGAGGGAAGGATGTATTAGCCGTCACCGATAACATTGCGACTGTTGCGTTATTTACCGTTAAGGCGGTTTTGCGCTCTCGTCACCCGTCGCATCTCGCTCGTCATCTCCTCCTTTGGAGTCAGAAGCATCTGAGGTCCCTTCGTGCCATTTTCATCCCGGGTCGCTCAATACAGCGGCAGACGCGCTTCCCGAGCTGCGCCCCCGGCGAATGGCGACTCCACCCCCAGACGGTCCAGCTAATTTGGAAGAAGTTCGGTTGTGCGTAGATAGATCTGTTTGCGTCGCCGGACGATACCCACTGTCGCCTATTTTATTCACTAAACGAGGGCAGCCTCGGCGTGGATGCGTTGGCACACAGCTGGCCGCGGGGGGTGCGTAAATACGCATTCCTTCCAGTGAGCTTTATTGCGCAGACACTGTGCAAAGTCAGGCAGGATGAGGAGAGCCTTTTATTAATCGTCCGTACTGGACGACCAAGAATTGGTTTTCATAGTTAATGCTCCTCGCGACAGCCCTCCCTGGCGGATTCCCCTGAGGAAGGACTTTCTTTCTCAAGGAAGGGGCACTCGCGCCCGACCTGTGCGATCTCCATGTATGGTCGTTGAGCGCGCGCAAGGTTTAGGTGATTTATCGCAAGCGGTATCTAACACCATCGACGCGGTTCGAGCACCATCCACAAGACGGGCTTACGCGCTTAATGAAACCTTTTTCGTCACCCGGTGCTCTTCGCAACGCGAGGACCCCAGAGAATGCCCATTAACATTGTGCTTTTATATCTTTAACATAGGTTAGATGGTAGGCTGTCCCTCCGCCATTAAAGTTGATATTGCCGCTATTTCTGCTTATCACTCACTTATCAACGGCAGATCAGTTGGCCAGCATGATTTAATTATTACATTTTAAGAGGCGCTCGCAGGCTAAACCCCTCGCGCCCTCCCTCTTTCCTCCTGAGACCTGTCCATGGTGCTGAAGCCTTCAGGTCTCCCTTTTGAGCCTTTGCAGTCTACGAGTCTGATGTTTTTATCAATGAAAACTCTGACCCTGATAGCATTGGCCTCCATGAAGAGAGTAGGGGATTTACATGCATTCTCTGTTGACGATTCGTGCTTTAGTTTGGTCCTGCTGTCTCACTGAGACCCAGACCAGGCTACGTGCCCAAAGTTCCCACCACTCCCTTCAGAGATAAGGTGGTGAGCTTGCAAGCGCTGCCCCCGGAGGATGCAGACCCAACCATGGCTTTGTTGTGCCCCGTACGCGCACTGCGACTCTACGTGGAACGCACGCAAAGCCTCAGGACCTCAGACCAGCTCTTTGTTTGTTATGGTGGCCAGCAGAAAGGGAAAGCTGTCACTAAGCAGAGGATGTCTCATTGTTGATACTATCGCCCTGGCTTATAATCTTCAGGGTATTCCTTGCCCCTTTAATTTGAGAGCGCACTCCACACGGAGTGTTGCCTCATCTTGGGCTTTAGCTCGTGGTTCCTCGCTAACAGACATCTGTAGAGCTGCTGGTTGGGCGACACCTAATACGTTCATTAGATTTTACAGTGTTCGTATCGAGCCTGTATCCTCTCATGTTCTTTCCTCACCAGGGAGGGCACGGAGAGCAGACTCGCAGGTCGGCTTGCAGCCTCCAACTGAGGCTCCTAATTGAGTTTCAGTATGGAAGGCCATCAGAGCAAAAATGGGTAATGGTTTGAATTGCTCTTCCTCCGATGCCTTGGCAGCCTTTGTTGCGGAGCATTGGCTGTCAGCCTCTCACTAGCTGTATTCTTACGAACCTATGTGTTTGGCTTGGGCTCCACATTGTGTCCCAACGGGTTCCTTTGTGAGTATTATTCCGTGGGGTTAATCCTACCAGCCCACGTTTCCCTTAGCAGAGCACTGCTTTGCTTACACAGCCACGGCTGTCATTTTTACCTCAACTACGGTTGACTTTCGCCCACCAATAGCCCTTAACGGGGCGGTGGCTTCCGCAGCGTCCCTATACCGCTCAGATAGGGCGCTTCCCAGTCGCTGGCACTACTGTGGGGTTAAAGGAACATCTAGTGCCCGGCCTTCTGCCTTAAAACCTAATTCTCCTTCTCCTTAAGTGGAACCGGAGGGCTTTACGCAGACACTGGAAGAGGTCAGCCCTCAGTGGCGTTTTGGTAGGGATTCCCAATTCGTCGGTCACGACGTGACGTCGTAGTGACCGACTGAAAGGGAACGTCTCGGTTACGGATGTAACCCTCGTTCCCTGAAGGAGGGAACGGAGACGTCACGTCCCGTCGCCACAGGGCTGCTCCCTGCTGTTTATCGACCGGTCACTTTCTCCCGGCTTTCTCAGCGAAAAGAAGCTAATTTCCCTATTTGCACCTGCTGCTTATAAAGGCACCTGGCTGGGCGGCGCCAGCATTATGCAAATATCTCAATGCCAAGTTCATTGGCGTTTTAGTAGTATACGAAGCAGATTGGTCTCTCTAAGCGAGTTCCCAATTCGTCGGTCACGACGTGACGTCTCCGTTCCCTCCTTCAGGGAACGAGGGTTACATCCGTAACCGAGACGTTTTCCTGCGACCCCATTATGCACGCAGCTTGCACGTAACTGTGACGTCTACTCCAAAATGGTCTATATTATCTGTTTCTGACGATAAAAGAAATATAAAATAGTGACTGAACATGACCCATTAAAACTACTTGTTAACATACACATTGTTAACCAGCAATCTCACTTCAACTGAACTTTTAAAGTCCATCTGAGTAAAAAAACTGTGCAGCTGAGCTATATTCATGTTTATTTGTCTAAACAGTCCAGTTTCAAAAGATATGACGAGCAAATAATACCCAGATAAATGATTTCCAAGAAATGCATACAGATCTTAAGCTATAGCTCATCCAAAAAGTCGCTAGGCACTTTTTTATAAAATAAGTATAAAATAGTTAATACATTTAGTCATCAAGTCGCCAAGTTGGCATCAATGGGCACGTGGGCGGGGCGCCATTCCATCTGAGAATTGTTTTTGCCTGGGAAAAGATTGTGGCGATTAGCAAGATGGTCCAACTTCCAACAATTCAATCAGTTCTCGATGGACCAAATCAAGCCTCACCCTACATTTTTCTCATTTCTGAAGCTGTTTCACTTAGAAATACGTCACGATATGGAAAAGAAGACAGTTGCTATTCCATTTCATGGTGATCAAGTAATATCTTGATTCAGGCAGATTTTTATACATTCGTTATTGTATAGTACATTACAAATTACAGTATACTGAAGCAGGTGCAAATTGCCATAGTTTTATTTTTACTTACCCATGTTTTTTAAATACCTTGTGTCTCATAAATCTTATTATGTGTTGCTGGATCCATACATTATTTTAATAGTGAAGAAGTGGGTTGGGTTATAGGTCCGGCCTCTCCCATCTGTTTTATAAAGCACTGCATCATAGCCAACTAAATATAGTTTTTGCATCTTTGAATCAGTCTAAATGCAAATTATTTTGTTCAGGATTGTCTGCTCAAGCCCTGTGCTCCCTACGGGTTTATCAGTGCACATTATCCTACAGTGAAACTGTTTGCTAAAGTTGTATTTTTCCTTACTCGTGAAGTCCTGCTCTGAAACTACTGTACCTGATAGAGTCAGAGAGGATTGTATGGACGTTTATTATAAAAAAGACTTAAAATGATCATGCTTGTTTTGACAGGGTGCAAGTCAGAAGAGTTCAAGGCTAGCATAGTTTGAGACTGTTCTATGTCTCATGTCACACAGCTGTGCAGCTCGGTTTTATGGCTTAAGCAGGAGTTAGCAAATCACCGACGCATGCTTTAAACAAGATTTCAAGATCTTCATTGTCATCTGTACGTTCGTTCGATGAAATCAATACTCATTTTGTTTGATTTTCTATAGAAAGACAGGCTGAAGGGCACACGAAACAATAAATGACAAAGGCAATAAAACATAAAAGAGTATATACTAAAGGATAAACCAGGAAGAATAATATAAATAATGAATACACAATAACAAAAGTCGACCTACAATATAAACACATGAGGAATCTATGCCAAACCATTTCTCTCTCTCTTTGGTAAATTTTATTAAGTGTGCCTGAATGCTAAGCATTTTTGAAAGGCATTATCATCTAATAGTGCAAACTGAGCAGACAATAAAAGCAAATGCATGAAAGTGAGTTTATTTGAATTATGCGTGCCAGTCTACCTCTCCAGCCTTTACCATGCAGTGCGTGAAACCCACCCTTTTCATTCCATACGTACCAGAGCTTTACAGTGAATGGCTTTTGAAGACAACGCTGACAGCTCTGCGACAATCTTCAATGCATGCTGTCAATAATGTTTACAAGTCCAAAATGAGTTAATGATGGCTGAGTACTGCCATACAAAGACGGATCTCGGTTGGTTTCAGGTTGATCAGGTTTGAAAGATCCAATATGATTATGACTATTTAAGGCTCAAAAGCCTTTCAGGAATCAGCATCTACTAGGGGTTACCACAGTGTCACCCTAAAATTGGTTTGTGGTGTTCCTAAATCCAGGGTTGCAGGCATGCAGGGATAATTTTGGACCAGTTATTTCACACTGTAACATGTATATTTTTTAAAGGTTATATATTCGCAGTTGAGTTTTATGTTGCTCACGATGCCCTATCTGTTTGGTGTATGTTGTATTTTTCCATGTTGTTTCTACTGGTAATATATGCACATTAGAATATCAAGTGCTTTAAGTTTAAGATAATTTGGGAAAGGGATTTTAGTTACACTCATTTTTATAAACTTACATTAACAACGACTAATAAATTATGCTGCTAATTTATGTTTCAATGCATTAACTAATTGTAAATTTAAAATTGTAATTTAACCAGTGGTCATCTCTCTAACCCTATTAAGCGTTGTTATTTTGAAAGCCTGTTTCTGGGCAAACATCCCTTTAATATCCTAAAATTAAAGATGGTTGCGGCAGCTTGTTGTAATTAACTTGTCCTGATAATGTCTGGTAACATTGAACCTATGCCAGTGAGCAGACCCCTCGCCTCTGATGGTGTCCACTAAGGCTCCCCGCTGTCGGGGGAACACAAACTCGGTTTGCAACGGACCGGGCCGCTTTTTACTACATCAATCCAAGGAGATTATTATGTTTCTCTATTTGTGAGTGTGAGAGGGAACAGGTTCACAATAGCTCCACCAGAGCTGCTCTGTATGTGTGTGACTATGTGTGTGTGTGAATGTGGGTTGTGGAGGTACAAAGACGCCTTACCTCAGAACATTGGCATTCCCTGAGCGAATAAGCAGGATAGAGAAAAAGAGAGAGAGAGGCGCACAGTGGGGGTATTCATGGGCTCTGTCCCCACGGGAAGGAACCAAGGTCGAGTATTAGCCCCTATTAAAAAACAAAGACAGCCCTGCAGCGGCCTGGCACTCAGTGCATAGGGAGAGAAACAGAAAGACAGCGATATTGAAGAGAGAGAGAGAGATAGCAGAGGGACATTAATGTTCAGGTCTATCTACCAAATGCATTAGGACTCTTACGGACAATATTTGATAGATCTTGCAAACGTGTTGGATAGATAACATATAGCAGTTAAAAGTGCACACTATTATTTATGCACTACTACTCTACTGTAGGTGCACCAAATGGATTAGAAAAAATAATGAGTTTGTCCATTGGTTGGTCCAATATGCTCAATTGGTTAGCTGTCCCAGTATGTTGTGATTGGCTTTTTCGAAAAGCTCACTTTGCTGCGTGTTCCTGGGGCGCAGGGTTTATGTAAATTTGGGGGTTTGTGATGTAACTAACCCAGGAAGAGGCTTACACTCTAAATTCTGCTGGGTTATTTTAACCCAATGCTGGGTAAATATTGGACACAATACATTTTGGGATTATAAATAAACCTACAGTATGCTGGGTTGTTGGTTACCCAACCATTGCATTGAAACAACCCAGCATAGGTTTATTTATTAACCCAACATGTGTTATGTCCAATATTTACCCAGCATTGGGTTAAAATAACCCAGCCCTATTTAGAGTGTAGTTGTAGGCAATCCAGTCATTCACTGTAGTTTTTAAGAAGTGTTAAAGCTAAGATAAGATGCACTTAGGAATGTTATTCTGTAATAGCTTTTGTCTTAAATGAGGTCCTTACTGAAATTACCATGGTTACCAAACAAGATAAGATTTTAACAAGTTACAATTTTTCTATAATACGCTCCCTGACCCATAAATGTCATGTGACTAATCAAACCAGAAAAATTACAAAGTACAATGCTGGTTTAAATAAAACAGACTATGAACAAAGTATTTTAAGTTGCCTAAAATGACCCTTCAATACATGTGTGTACCATACCTTGAATTCTGCTTTTTATAGTTCTATATCACTGAAATAGTTTCACCCAAAGGTGATTGTTTTAGACAAATGTGTGTTATTAAATAAAAATACCATAAAGAAACATTTTTGATTTTAGCTCAATCCTGAAATATTCCCTCCTGCTCTTCAAAAATGTTCCCATCAACTAAAAATGGAAAACATGTGTTATATATAAGTACAGCCAACATCTTCCCTCCCATGCCGCAGTTCAGTTTTCCTATAGCAACAATAACTACCATGCATTGGTGTTATCATTACTCGGAAATATGGGTTAAATTAAGTACATACATTTTTTTAGGAAATTGTTTGTTTTTCATCTTATTTTTTGACTGTGTGCATATTCCATACATTAATTTTTTGTGTAAATAGACGCCTTAAATTTTTTGCATGCATACAAGTAGAAATCTTTTTTATATGTATTTTTACTATTCAAATTTTCTAATTACACTAAAAAAGTGCATTCTTCCACTGAAATGATGCCGGTGGTTTCGCATTAGAATCAATGACATTACTAGTTTATCTACATAGTGACACCTATGGGTACCTTTAGCCAGTGTTGTGCGTGAACGCGTTCATTGAATGATAGTGTAAACACTGTAAACAGGCCTTAATATGTAGCGGATAAATACACCCAATCTGGCAACACCAGCCACCAGCAGTCATTCGGCGTTTCTCAATCGGCAGGCTGCTGCTGTCGCATTCGTAGGCTGCATACGTCATTAATACTGTCTTATTTCAGAATATAAACAATTAAAATATGATAATTATTCTTTGTAAATCGTAAATTGTTGTAATATGCTTATGACTTGCAAATGTAATGCTCAGTTCCTTTAATAAACCAGGCTTGATAACGTATGCAGCCTGCATATGCGACCTAATTTCTCAATCTGAAAGCTATGCTTGAAGGCTCTGTTACTCGCGCATTGGTCCGCAACGCAAGCCTCCGTGGATCGCACTCGCACCTCCCCGGGTGATTCTCACGAAAACTTGGTTTTAAAAATGTCAAGCATGAAAATGTAAAAATTTCTTAAATTTACTTTTTTTCCCACCAGACATTGAAAAACAAAGTCTGGAGTAAATGGGAATATTAATTTAAACACTTTTACTTATCATTTAACACTTTTTGTAACATAATTTAAAAAACGAGTCCTAAAAAATCTCATTACCGCAACAGTCAGAAAACATCAACACTGACATATTTTCAAAATGACATGACAAACCTGAAAGAACATAATTTGGAGATTCTGCACATGCATTTAAAATCAAAGTATTATGCTTCTATTAATTAAATTAACATTTAATAAGCATCTGTTGCGGTGATAATCAAAATGTCGTGTAAGCATTCTGACAAGACAATATTTCAAATTAACTGTAAAAAAATTATCTTACCTGGTAGCCATCTTGAAGTAACTGGTCCATGTGCCTGGTCACTCAAAATCAAACTTTATTAAAATTCTGTATGTGTGCTTAAACTGTTCTCAAAAAGTGTTGCGGAGGATGAGAACATCAGGCATGGACACATCATTTTCCTAATTTTTCTTCATTATTATTATACATGAATATTCAGTAAATATTTTTTCTGTCATCTAAAGTAGTCTAGCAAAACATCCATTTATTTTTTTTCTAAATATTTTTGTGTTGATTTGATTAAATTACAACATAACGCATGTTCAAACACAGCCGGACACATTGCGGTAATGAGAATTTCAGCAGAAAATGAGATAAAATTGACAAAATATAAATTCTTATGTTGAAATCACACATTGTGCAAGGTAGAACACAATATTGTGTTAATTCTGATGCTTTTTAATATTACTTTATTACACATTTTATAGCTAAAATCATTAGTGCCGTGTAGGGCTGTCACTTTTCGTTCGAAAATCGATTGCACAATCGATCGGACCAACCAAAAAAAGTTTCGAAAACGAAAATAGGCAATCGATTTTAACCAAATATGTACACTATTAATTTTAAAAGAATTAAACAGTTAAAAATATAGATGTAACAAAACTCACAAACAAGCAGAAAAAGAAAATAAAGAATTCCGAAAGTGCAGTAGGTGTGCGAAAGCTAGACAGAAAATACCCAGCAATTTTAAGCACCTATAGTTTCACGCTTTCAATCGCTGCATCTAGTGTTTTGCAAAGAAAATGGAGGACAACGTCAATAAACCTGTGCAACACGAGAGAGCGTCGAAATTGTGACGTTACAGGAGATGAAGGAGTTATGACAAGGAGCCACTCTTGCGAGCTGACAGCGACCCGCTTTTGTGATGGAAGATTGGCAGTACGAAATACGTAGCTGGCAACGAAGTACCCGAGTTTCCCTGGGACATCAGTGCGGTCGGAGTGCGTCTTCTCAACAGATGGACATATAGTGAATGAAAAGCGCTCTGCTCTTGACCCCTAAAATGTTGATCGACTTGTTTTCCTGACCAATAATTTGTAATGGCCTAGCCTTTTTGCGCATTTCATTATGCCTGCCTAGTGCCGCCTAAGTGTCGGTTACGTTTAATAAAAAAATACACAGCATGTTCTCAACTTCAAGTAAGTCTATTTAAAGTTTCATTTTTGAACAGTTGTTTGAAATGGATCGAATCATTATTTAAAATAATTTTTGAATTGCCTAAATCATAAAAGCAGCCGGTTGAAGCCTGCAGTAATGTTTTTCATTTATGGCAGCAGTCCACTCTGCATATTTTTTTAGAGAATGTTGCACTACTGTTGCTGTTTTTTATTCTGCACGAAACTTAATGACAATGAATAAGAAATATTGCTGACTTGTGCGTTTCAGGCGCTCTCTTTACATTTGTCTGTTATTTGGCGTTGAAAATGGAAACATCTTTTTTAGACATGGAAAATCGATTTTACAATCGATTCAATGAACATTTATATATTAAAAATCGAAAATGATTTTTTCACAAAAGTGACAGCCCTAGTGCCGTGGTGTTTCAATGGTTTCGTGAGAATCACCCCTCGTTTGTATAGACGCGCACGCGATCCGCGGAGACTCACGTTTCCAGACCACAGTGCGAATAACAGAGCCTGAAATCTTACATTTTTGTGCAAACTTTGAAGTACAGATTTTCTTTTTGAAAGTTGGCGGACAGTCACATCCACAGCAAACCTGAAACGTTCTGAACTTAGCTCAGTGTAGTTTCTGATGCGCTTTAGTAAATCGCCATTACCTGTTTTCAGATAGAGCTGCATTTACTACACAGAGCCGTAGTTCACTGACAAGCTGGGCCATATCGCATTATTTATCGCCTGCGATACGTCCTCGATAATTAATGCAAAATTTCCACGATTTTCAACTAACTACGGCTCTTTTTAGTAAATTCCGCTCCATCTAAAAGCAGCTGATGGCGATTTACTACTAATCAAGGAACTGGCTTCGCTGACGAGATGCGCATGACAATCCCCCGATATATATCGCCCAGCCCTAATTTGAATTTAAGTAATCTACGTGTTGTTTATTTTGTCTGTTATCAGAAATAAACTACTCTAAAAGGATTTTGTTGTAATTGATTCTTTGCGAAAGTTTACCGGAAGCTACGTTTGTTCCACGAAAGCCATTTGTTTATGTTGTTACTGCTTAAACCAAAAACATCTGCAGTAATCTCTTTTCTTCCTCCATTATGGTGATTCAGAGAATCCCTCCCAGTTAGAAAGCGAATGAATAAATCTTGGTGACTTTACAGCAAGTGCAGTCACAAAAGCATGTTGCTTCCAGAATAAAACACTCCATGTGTTTTAAACGTCCCGTGAGGTCGTCCCACCATCCTCACAGTGTTGTTGTACTCTTGGTTGTGTTTGATATATTTGAAAGATTCTCGCTGTAATGAGCAATGCATCAGGACCTGGCCAGAAACTGGAACAATGGTTATTGGCATCTCTGCTGCTGTCAACACCACTGAAGTTACTTTCTCAACTCTGCCAATTAATACAGTGATTTGTATTTGAGCTTCAAAACATAAATATTGTCCGGAATAGGGTAATAGTGCGGTCATTATGGCTTTGTGGGTGTTTTGGTCAGGTATAATCACCCCTCAATTCTGGCCCCTCTGTTGAAGCTGAACCAGCCTTCTTTCTCTTCACTTTAGATTCCTGGCATACCTTTACTCAAGCCCAGCATCCTACAGCGTGTCTTGCATCAGGATCGAGTAACATAAATCACGTGTCCTCAGACAACCCATGTACATTAAGGAATAGGCTTCAGCCTCACGTTGGCAAGAACCTAAACTCTCTCTGCCAGCAGTCAACTTGCAGCTGCAGGCGAACCGCTCTCAGACTGTTTGTATGTACCAGTCTTCCCCCCAAATCGAATTCCATTCATATACCCCAAAATAACTCTGCCTAATTGCCCACACTGGGCACAGATGAGAGGATTTATCACAGAGATTGATTTTATGTGCACCGAAGCTGTGGGTTAAAAGAATCAATGGACTGATATTGTTGAAGTTCACATTAGTGGAACAATTAGAGGGCTTGATGGGACACTCCATCGTCCCGTCTCCGCATGCTCCAAATCACTCTTTCGTTATCCGTATCACGACTTGATCGTGTCACGGATGGAAATTTGTAATTGGGATTCGTTCTCTGGGGCATCAAATGAAATGAGCACTTCATAACAAATTTTGAGAGACTACCGTAATCTGTGGTGTGCTCCCCGGGGTCATGGCACTCAACCAGGGCCCAAAATAAACTTTGTGCCACACTTGCCAATATACTTCCAATATTGAAAAAATGATATCCATAAACTCAAAAGAAAGCACTGCTTGACAAAAATACTAGGGTTCATCTACATTCGATTCTTTTCCTTATATGTTTGTTTTGAAAACTTAATGGGAAAACTTTTGCGCATATGTGGGGTTCTGGCGGGGAAAAAATGAGCCACCCAAGATGGTATATTTTTCCTGAGTGCTTGATATTTTCCTTAGTGGATGATCGTTAAATTGTGTACATTTTATTTATCTTACCAGGGGTCAGATTATCATCCTTACAGTTTTCTGATTTGATTAATACCCTGAATTACAGTATGTGGCAGGTTTTAAAGTTATGGGCCAATTGGCAAAATTTCCATACTTGCCAAAGCCAGTATTTACTCACATTTGCCAATTGGCTAGTGTTCATTTTTAACAGTGTATAGTATGTATCACCTAAAGAGTGAATCCCTACACTGATAGATTTTTTGCCAATACTTGCAGCATCAGGATAAAAAAATGCACAAGTGCCCTAAAAGAGGAATTTACATGCAAAGGCTAATTCACACTGACCATGCAAACGCCAACATTCATATTTAGAATAAAGTTTGTTGCCGATTGATAGATTAGTGTGTATTAAGCCCAAAGCATAGTCTGTTTTTTACATGCACGTGAACCTAAACACACAGTCTGATGCACAGCGTTGCAAAGTATAGTTCATTTGACTTACACGTGTACAAAGACGTTCAACGCATGCGCATTGCGACAAAATGCAATGCATCTCCTAGGCTACACACTACATTCTCCTGTCTCCTCAGTAATGTTTTGAGTAAGGCATGTTTGTTATATTTCCTAATTAAACTAAGGCTAAGTCCTGGTTTAAGCTAATCCCTGTCCGGGAAACCACCGCAAAGGAAGATAATTTGTAATCAAGCAGGAAGCAGAAGCACCATTGACTTGCATAGCAGAAAAAAATACTACTGAAATCAACAGTGCTTCAAAATTGTTTGGTTGCAAACATTGTTTAAAATATCTTCCTTTGTTTTTAACAGAACAAAGAAATGTATAGGAACAACATGAGGGCAAACATCCCTTTAATAGGATTTTACAGGCAGGGGTCAGATTTTTATTCTCCTGTCAAAACCAGCTGGTCAGTTGTGGTGTATAGAGATCTTCTCCAGTGTGCTCCCCATCCTGAAGCACATGCGCCAGATGTGAAACGCCTTTGTGCTCAGTGTCGACCTCAGAACATGTGAAGTACATTATGTAAACTAGTTGTCCATGTGTTATTTTTTTACTCTAATTTTCCTCACTGTTTTGATTTATTCCTCAAGGCTGCTCCATTTCTGATGATGTTGCGGCACATCTTGCGAGCGGTTGTAGTTCATATCCTGAAATGAAACTTGTTGGCAGGGCTTCAGACAAATATGAGCGCTCGCTGTCGATTAGATCGAGGCCGTGTCATTTTAACAAAAATGATGCCTGAGGCTCGGAAGATTTTAAGATTGACATTTCAGTGACAGCCTAGCGTGGATTTGCTGAACTTGTTAAACTAATATTCGTTATTACAATTTAATTTTTTTGTTTATAAGAGCATGACATGTCATAGGGCTTGTGTTTAAACTACGGCCAGATGTTTCCTTTAGTCATTATTAGATAAACAAAAATGTACAGCCAAGGAAATCACTAGTTTGAAATGACATGTATATCTCCGTGTTTGTATCTCAATAAAAACTACAGTGCATGTAGTATATTTAGCAAATCGTAAAATGTGTCTTACGTTTCATAAATCGAATTATCTCAAGTTACCGTGATTTAGGGTTATACTTCTTTGTTGTATATTTAATTATGTCACGATGAAGAACTGTTTCCGGTCCTCTCTGTTTAGTGCAAGTGAGAGAGTTTGTGTGTGTTCTGCTTTTTTCTTTTGCTGCAGACAGACCAGGGATGTCAGGTGCATGATGGGAAGTAAGTTCGCAGGGGACAGCAGTGTGGCATAGCGCCAGAATCAATTGGCGGTGTAATGAGATGGCTTGGTGCCAGGTTTCCATGGAACTCACTTTTCCTGTCCTTCACTGAAGGATTTGTAATTTAAAAGGAAGAGAAAAGGCTTGGAAGGGAGGCAAGAGAAAAGGAGAGAGACAAACAGAAAGAAAAGGAGGGAGTGGGTGGCAGAGGAGTAGCAAAGGGCACAACCAAAGGGAGGGGGCATGGAGTTAGTCAGAGAAAGGTACTGTGATTTAGAGAAAAGAAACAGGGGGCAGCGGGTGAGAGATGGAGCTTTGGAATGCCGTAGCTTCAAGGGGACTCGGCAAGGTGTAGTTCGGCAAAGATGATGGGTTTGAATGGGAAGTGTGCTGTTGTTTTTCATACAAAGGGCTTGCGTTTTTATGGGGATCTAGGGATGGAGAAGAAATCTGTCTATTTCTTCGCACAAGCATGGTACTTTAGATGTGTAATTTTTTTTATTTCTGCCCCCTCGAGCCAAGAATCTGTCTGGTAGCGTGTAATGAAATCAGCGCAGTGATATGTCTATCTTTCTCATGCGCTTTAATCCGCCAACGAGAGACTATGGTGGTTATGCAAGAAGTGTCTAATTAGCATTATAAAACATTGTTTATTTCCAGCATCATTCACTTTGCGACTCTATTACGAGGAGTCTCACACGAGAAGCAAATTTGCTTATCGGTATTATGGCTTTTGTTGGATTCCCCGCTGGACGTTTTTTGAATAGGCTTCATTATTGAAGGTTGCGCACAACGGATCACGCACCAAACCAGTGTCATGCAGTTAAAGGCAGGGTATAACATTTTAAGTTATGCTGGTTAAAAGTCTCCTTACATCCTATAGCAATCTCTATGTCAAGTTGTTTTAATGTATTTTTATAAATATACAGTACTGTGCAAAAGTCTTAGGGCATTATGCTATGATTAGATTAGTTGTTTTTGCAATGTTATAGTGATCATATATAATTCTTTCTCAGTCTCTTTATAAGAATACAACCAGAAATACAGGAAATGTGTATGTAGTATTAAAAACAGTATAACGCCCCATTCAGACAGCCAACGACAAGCAGTAGCAGAGCGACGCGATCTCATTCATTTCAATGGAAACCTGGCGACTTCCGGCGACACGAGCGAAAGTGACCGTTGGCGACCGTATAGGTGCACGCCCGCCGACAGGGGGGGACAAACGGGTCTGTTGTCCCGGGCCCAGGGTGGGGTGGGGCCCAGAGGGGGGCCCAGAACTGGAACCTATGGAATAATTGATAAAAAATAAAGAAAATATTTGATTCATTTGATTTGAAGTTCAGTACGCTCAAAATGTCCTGTCAGACTCAGCACAAGTCCGGTGCTCAGAAAAGAAAAGAAAAGAAAAGAAGAAAATATAGACCTTATAGAGGAAAATAGAATTCCTAATTATCCCCATTAGGAATCTGTGACCGCAGATATAGTCACTGCATCGCGTGTGTTTAGAAGTCTGTGCTGTTTGCTGTGAGGTTTTTATGAGAGAAAGCACAAACTATTTAATATTTAATATGTAAAACTTGAATTTGAAATAAAACTTACCGCGGAGAAGATAATGAATTCGCTATCGTTTCTATTGCTAAGTGATGCGAAAATTATTTATTATTTCAAATCCGTTTACAAGATAAATATACATTGTGTTGTTAAACAGATGAAATTATCTTGATATAGGCTACATTAATTATGAGAAGCCTTTTCTTTTTAATGTTACACTGTAGACAGTAATATATGTAATTTATATAAAACTCTATGGTCGTGACAGCACATTATCCATTATCTGTTGGTTCATGTTGGTCCAGTTTAATTCAGGGTAATCCTTTAATAAAATGTAATTATAAAATATTTTATTGTTTTGTAATATTCACAGCGCACATTCTCTCAGATAGTTTTAAAACATTTTTAATTATTTTGCAAAATTCCGCATAGATTTTGCAAAAGAAATCCGCAGAAATAGAAAAAATAACTCCTTACACAGATTCCTTACACAGCTGTACTACTCTTGCAGCAATTAAAGCAGTTCAGATTTGTTTTAAATGGCAAGATAGTTATATTTCTTTTTTTATTTACATTTTAGAGTATTTTTGTTTGTTCCAACAAGCGGTTCGCAGCCGACAGCAAGTTGACGACATGTTTGATGAATTGAACTCTCAAATCAACACTTCACTTGCCTATAATAACAACTATATAAAATATATATTTTCAGCATATCACAGTGTTAGTTTAAACGTTTATTATCTACACACACTATTTTTAAAAAGCGGAGGCAGGTTGCTCTGCTGCTCGCAGCTGCAACGGGTGCAGAAATAAAAAAATGAAAAGGGCTATAGCTACAAAACGAAACGAAATAAACATGAAACGAATAAACATGCAACCTTGCCTTATCTTATCTTACAACTTCGCTATGAATATATATATATATATATATATATATATATATATATATATATATATATATATATATATATATA
Source organism: Paramisgurnus dabryanus (assembly GCF_030506205.2). Lineage (NCBI taxonomy): Eukaryota > Metazoa > Chordata > Actinopteri > Cypriniformes > Cobitidae > Paramisgurnus > Paramisgurnus dabryanus. Next base: position 26,104,362 of record NC_133344.1, on the reverse strand, counting down.
TTATAGATTATGTCTTGGATGCTGTTTGCATAGATTATGCGCAGTATCCAAGGTTTTAATCTAGTCCTCCATTAATATTTTTTCCCGGTGAGCTGAAGGTCCTGCTGTTAAATAAGCAACAGCTGCATTGTAAATGTGTGGCTGGCTGTGCTTATAGCGGACTCGTGCTATAGGTTAAGTCTTACTACGTTGGTTTTGCAATCATCGTCTGTCAAAATGTTATTTTAATTAAATTGAAAAATATAAAAAGATGGAGAAGCCTAAATAAGCCCGAGGTCCGCCCGCGTATCAGCTGTGACGTTAAAATTGGCCGAAACCCGACCTGAGGGGTGTAAAAAGGTCGGGTCGGGCTTGGGCTGAAATGCAGGGCTCTACCCTCAGTCGCATTCATTGAGAAAAATCTAATGCATGCTCATCATGAAAGCTCTTTACAAAATAATATCCCTCTGGGCTTTTGGTTCAAAGGCGTGCATGTTTGGAGAAATATTGATTGAGTTTATATGTTTACTTCAAATTTCTAAAGAGAGGAGTAATATTTATTCAATTTTTAGTCCAAACACGGCATATTAGCTGAAGTTGTTTTACTGATATTTCCAATAGTCTGTTCATAATTCATACGTGATTATGATATTTTGTGTCAGTATACAGCGTCAGTACACTGAAAAAATGATTAATTGAATTTAATCCGTTTTTTTTTTAAGGTAAGTGGTTGCAATCAATTTATTTAAGCTACATTTAAACAAAAGTTTTATATTTTATTTTACTTTACTAATCTTTTTGTTTAAATGCAGCATAAATAAATTGATTGCAACCACTTACCTTAACAAATGTATTAAATTCAATGAATATTTTTTTTCAGTGTACTACATTTAAAATGTAAATTTTAGAAGCATCTAGTGGTGAGGTTGCAAATTGCAACCAACGGCTCAATCCACTGCTCACCCCTCGCTTTTGAAACGCATAGATAAGCTACAGTAAAACATGTCATGGTCAGAGACAACTTAGTAAAAAAAGTTTGTCCGTTAAAGGTTTCTGTAGAAACATGGCAGCACAAAATGGCGACCTTCACGTAAGGGGACCCTCTGTGTATGTAGATAAAAACGTCTCATTCTAATGTAATAAAAACATAACGGTTCATTATAAAAAGGTCTTTATACACCCCTGATAATATAGTTTAGTATATTATTTTGCATTTCTGTCAAGAGATCCTTCTAAAAATTACGAAAAGCACCTTTAACTAAATGTTTTATACAATGTATAATATGCAATATTCGTGGGTCCTGAATCTGATAATGCCAAATGTCTTGTTACCAGTAAAAAGTAAGGGGTGGGGGGCCCTCTAAGATTATCTTGTCCCGGGCCCAGCCAAGACTGTCAGCTGGCCTGTATAGGTGTGTCCAGCGACGCCAGAAAGTTAAGAAAAGTTTAACTTTATGCAAATGTCGAGCGACTTTCGGGAGCGACTACCAATGAGAACAAAGCAGTGGAGTTCACGTCATCGTTCTCTCGTCAGTTACTGGCGTGGATGGTACTCATTTGTTTATGACAAGCTGATTTAGAAATGCTTCATTGAAAGAGACGGGCGACACACAGCGATAACATTGCTGGCTGTCTGAATGCGGCGTAAAGTATAAGCTGAAGTGTAAAGTATTTAGGATAAACTCCCCTTCCACTTGAGCAATAGCAGGTAACCTACATGAAATGTAATCCTAGTTTCTAATTCTAATGGAATGACTTCAGGACTTCAGTCTCTTCATTTTAAAAAGCTCAAGATGTGTTTCGTGCCAAGAGAGAACAACACTAAATACTGATGCCTGAAAAAGAGAATTTTATTTTTTTATTTTGTGTACATATTTCCTGCATTTTCTTAAAAAACAAATATGGATGGATTAATATGCATTAAAACTTTGCTAAAACAACAAAGCTGGTGATATTAATTTCAGTTTTATCAAATGTTTCAAAAGCAACCAACAGTACAAACTTAAATTGTTGAGAATAAAATATTTTTCAACAATTTTACACTATGAAAATGAAATGAAATGTTACTTAATAAAAGTGTTACTTTTGTCCTGACAGGATCTCTTCACATTTAGACTCGATTTACTTTTATTTTGAAAAACTCTGAAAAGTCAAACTTCAGGATGTGTTAGAGCACTAAATAACCTGTAGATTGATCAGTACTGTAACACATGAAACGAGAAACCTTGACCACCGATTTGGGAATTTACTTTTCATGGTTGAAAACACCTTTCTGGATCAATAACACAAGTAAATAAAAAATGGAGTAAATAACACAATATTTGTTATTAACATTGTAACACAATGTTACTTTTGCCCCTTTTCCCCCCTACTGTATGTAATCTGTGAAAGGCGTAGGACCAAAAAATGTTCAACAAATCATTGAACCGAACCTCAGACCGAATGCAATAATTGGACACATGCAATTTTTGCTCCTCTTCTGTGAACGTGTTTTGCATGCCCTGTTTATGCAGACATTATACGTCATCAGCACGTTCACTTGCGTTCACTTCCCGTCTGTAAACAGAGGCAAACAAACTTTCCTGCTGAATTGACAACCTGTACAGGAACCACAAACGAAAGACGTCTTTTGAAACAACGGGAAAAAAAACGTCTGGATCAGCAAAGAGCAAAAATACGAAATAACATCTGTAATTTTACTGCTTTACCACAAGATGGAAAAAGCTGTTGGAAGCAAAGGATCTGAAATGGTCTTTGCAGTGTTTCCTTTGGTTTAAGTACACGATATGATTGTATTTAAATTAATTTAGATATTCTACTTTGATGAAACATTGTGTTGCTTATGTAGTTTGTGTACCTTTACGAATTAGCACAATGATATTAATTTTTTTCAAAATTACAAGCAAACTACTAATGTTACAGAAAACGTGCCGTATCTAATTCCAATTTAAAACAGTTTATGTTCCTTATTTTGGTAATTTTATTTAATTTGTATTGCAAAGTTTGCTCAATGGTGAATGAGACATGAGTGTTTTTGAGGAGGCGTGGCTTTGGATGGCGATTTGACCGGAGGGTGGGATCATGGCTGTTTCTCAATTCCAAGAACGCAAAGAACAGACTTGCGTTCTCATGGAGATCGGTCTTGCCAGGCAACCTTGGAAGAACAAACTCAGAAGGTTGCGAGGACACAGAATGCACTTGTGAGAATTGAGATATGTGTGATCTTCCTGTTGGTCACCTGACCTCTGCCATTGTTTTGCCACAATGACTTCTGGGGCGTAAATCGATTTCAGCACGCAAGTCTGCACTCAATGCAACCTCTATATCAAGAACACATCTGGGTATTTTCATGCATCCTCTGTACTTGCGTTCTTGATAACTGGATTTCAACTTCAACGGTTAATGATGACGTAGAGCGAGAACACAGGGGCGCAAGATCGCTGAAGAACGCATATTGAGAAACAGCCCATGATTTCAGTGCTAGTAGGCTAAAGTTAGCATTTTTCAAGATCAGATACCCTGCCTTTAATGACTTTTCCCGAAGGGGACTTTTTACGCAGCATTCTAAGGGTTTTCCACCTCGCAGATTCACAGTTTAGACAGTTTGAATTTACCACAGGCTCTGCCAAACGAACCACAGTATTTTTACATCATGGTTTGTCTGTGACCCAGACTACGGTAATCGTTTTTTACTGCAATGGCAAATTTAGTGCACTCATATTATATGACCCAGTAATTCATATTAAATGAAACAAATTTGCAGAAGCTGGAACTGTCTGTTTGTATTGTTTCATTGCTAGGGTTTCTGCAGCTCAGGGCTGGTTGTGGCAAGAGAGGGTGTTGCTGGATTTGGGGGTGTGGTCTGAACATTAGGCCCTGCGGTTCTGATGCCAGCTGGGCTCCTGTAGGATTATCTTCCTGTAGTATATTGACCAAGCGGTCTTGCTTCCGCGTGAGGTGAGTCAGTTGGGGACACACAAGGCTGTGACCGTCTGACTCAGAGAACCACAGAGGGACCAGCTGAGTCACAATCTCACAGTGTGTTTCGACCAATGACTCGCCTGCGGAAGGGCGGAGGGTTGGGGTGACGTTGGCAGTGATGGAACAGTGTAGATAGTGTTCATGAGGATCATGGGTGGATGGGAACAAAGAGACTCTTCATATGCTCTGAACCCCTTATGCATGATCTTGTATAAGGCTTTACAAGAATCCTATCCTCTTATATTTCCAAATACATTCTTAAGATGTAGAGCAGAGATAATATAAAGCAAAGAAGGTGGCGCTTCACTGCAAATCAGAGCCAAATGACACTAATTGGTTCAACAGTGCCGTTCTCCTCTGACTGGAGACCGCATTGTAATGAAAACAAAACGCCACTTTGAAGCATTTTCTTTCCCACGAGATTAACAGTAATTAACTAGTATCACTGCTGGGCAGCAGGTGATGTCTCAGCTGGGAACAATAGGGTGAACGGTTGCGCTAAATTTTTGGATGTAATTGAGAGACAGTTTACTTCGTATTTAACCTTTGACAACAGTGCCGCTTGTATTGATATGCTAAATATTGATCATTTATTTAAAATGCCGTAGGTTGATACAGAATGAGCTTTTTTATTAAATGTGTTGCCTTTTCATATGCCTCACTTTTTGAACAAAAAATTGTGCTATTGTGGAATTAATTTAAATAGAATTTTTTAATTGTGTACATTTTTCTAAAGTTTTCATCTAATTATAAGATTAAGAGCATCAAGGTTTTATTTCAACCATTGATTTTTACATTGATTTCAATCTTTGACATGGCATTGCCTTACTCAGTCTTTATTATAGATATCAAGGTTATATTTTCACAGAATGTTCTTTAAATTGTGTAGGATGAAGTAGAAAACAGTAAATCACATTTGTTATTTTAGCTGGATCACTATTATGCATCTGGCAGATGCTTTTATCCTTAAAGGATTAGTTCATTTTCTTAATAAAAAAATCCAGATAATTTACTCCCCACCATGTCATCCAAAATGTTGATGTCTTTCTTTTTTCAGTCAAGAAGAAATTATGTTTTTTGAGGAAAACATTGCAGGATTTTTCTCATTTTAATGGACTTTAATGGACACCAACACTTAACAGTTTGAATGCAATTTAATATTGCAGTTTCAAAGGACTCTAAACGATCCCAAACGAGGCATAAGGATCTTATCTAGCGAAACGATTGTAATTTTTGGCAAGAAAAATACAAAATATGCACTTTAAACAAAACTTCTCGTATTCCTCCGGTCCTGTGACGTGCCAGCGTGACCTCACGTAATTGCGTAATGAGGTGGAAAGGTCACCTGTTACATATATGAAGCGCACATTTGCAGACCATTTTAAACAATAAATTGACACAAAGACATGAATTAGTATCATTCCACATACAACAACGTCGGAACGGTCCTCTTTCTCCACACTTGTAAACACTGGGGGCGTAGTTTCAATACGTTACAGGACCAGAGGAAGACGAGAAGTTGTGGTTTAAAAGTGCATATTTTTTATTTTGCTTGACAAAAATGACAATCGTTTCACTTTATAAGACCCTTATGCCTCGTTTGAGATTGTTTGGAGTCCTTTGAAACTGCTATTTTAAACTGCATTAAAACTGTTAAGTATTGGGGTCCATTAAAGTCCATTAAAATGAGAAAAATCCTGAAATGTTTTCCTCAAAAAACATAATTTCTTCTGGACTGAACAAAGAAAGGCATCAACATTTTGGATGACATGGTGGTGAGTAAATTATCTGGATTTTTTTTAAGAAAATGAACTAATCCTTTAAGGTATACATATTTTCAGTATATACACTATGACCTTTGTGTTGCAAATGCAATACTTTACCCATAAGGTTATAGGAACACTGGGAACTGTCTTTTAGGAGACAATTTGAATATCTTTGAATTAAATTACCTATATCTTACATTACCATCCAGTTGTGCTCACAATTCAACCATTGCTGTTCTTACTAACGTTACTGGACACAACACGAGCAAAAATCTGAAAATGTATTAATTTTGAACCAAAATATTGAGAGAAAGCTAATTGTAGCTGAGATTTGAATGTGTCCGTGGCTTTGTAGTAAAAAAACAAAACATTGGGACAAATGTGAAAAATGCCTTCCAATCCCAATCTAACCAGAAACTGTCGCTAAGCCGTCACTATCTGGTGGGGGTTTCTGGTTGGCCAGGAGTAATATGGTAAACTGGTGGCCCATCTGTATAAGATTTTGGTTAATGCAAGGGATTGGTGGAGCGGTGCTGCAGTTGTGCGTGAGTAGAATATCAGCGAGAGAGACAGAGAGAGAGGGAGAGGCAATGAATTTGGAAAGGGAGAGACATTGTGCCATCCTTACCAAATCTGAAGGTGTACGTTTATCAGCTACAAACTACAAACAACCTGCCTTCACCTTCCAACCAGGCTCAAAGCAGAGCAAAGTAAGAGGTACTGCTTACAGTCATCACTCCGGGGAAACGCCACGGCATGTTCTTGAGGCTTCTCTGGTCCCTTGTCAAACGCCACATACCCGGTGGGCATTCAGGTCTATTAAGGTGTCAAAATGTCAGCCTTGGTCTGCTCAGTAAAATCGGCAACTACAGGTTAAAGTGTGAAAGCTTAAGGGCCTGTTTTTACACACCGTGACAGAGTATTAGATTTGGTCTCATCCTCAGCCCTGATAACATACTCTATCCCAGACGCTTTCTCCGTCTACCGTGAGCTGCGGTGTTTTGGCTCACTTGAGTATATTTAAGTTTGTTGCTCTGGTTTATTCATGTCTGCATTGCTTCGCACTATATTTGCAGACTGCTGATCCTCAGAAGAAGTGCCACAACAAGAACCTCTATTCTTAGCCAGCGCACATTGATGCTCCACGCCGTCGTCTGTAGCACATTTGCCGTCTAGATAACCCAGGTCATGTGAGCTGCATGCCAATTAAAAATGTTTGTTTCTCCGCAAAACATTCCGATCCGAACAGCTCATGACATCATGCTAGAAAGCTTCGGGGTTTTTTATGTTACCATTTGGAGGATTCCCTCAAGCATGGAGTGTGCAGAAGTCCACCGCGATACAGTTTTCCCCCAGCAAACAATGGCACAGGGCCAACCAGACTCTTTCAGAAGCTGAACTCAACTGCAGATTAGTATTTATTTTTGGTGCAGAGAAGTCTTCCAAGAAGTACGTGTGTGTTTTGGGAGGTGTACGTGTGTGAGGGTGTAGGGGGGTGGTTTGGTTGGGCGGCTGGTCAGTCGTACAGTCGGTCTGTGGGAGGGCAGTTTTAGGGCTGCTGGGGAGTTGTACCTGGGCTGCTTCTCTACAGCTGGGGGAGAGAGAGGCGAGCGGAGGGGGCGAGGTTAAGGGTTGATGAGACTGGTGCACAACTACATTTTCCTTTTGCCGAATTTCCACAGTCTTCTTTCTTTTCTGTTTCGCTTCATTCAACAGAGCGAGTTTGTGAAAGAGAGGGAGAGGACTGGAGAGAGAGAGAGAGAGAGAGTGAAAGAGAAAATCAAGCCAATTTTTTTAAGACTCGATCTTGGCTTTCTTACAAACAGATGTTGCCTGTCATTTGGTCGTTAAGCAGGCACCCAGATCGTAGAATACAGAGGTTTTACTGGATTCAGTACTAGCTTATGGTTTTATCACAAGGAAAATTGATTTCTCATAATCATGGGAATATATTTTTCCTATACTTTTTTTTACCTTATTTTTCCCTCTTTATCTCATTCACTGTTCTTTTTAGTCGCATGTTTGCGTTTTACTATTTCGTGGGCCACGATGGACTCTCCGTACCACCTGTCAATGCTGTTAATACGGTGAGTACAAAAGAAAACATTTTTGAAACATTAAACAGACAATGGGTAAGTCGTTATTAAACTGCTTCGATAGCTTTCCATTTTTTTTAACCGCGTTTATTTGTTTCCACTGATATGTTCCGCATTGCATTGATACGTTTTATTCTGTGCGTAATATTGGCCGTGGATCTTATCCCAGCAGTCAGTGTTGTTTGCGGGTGTGAGCGCAGGCTGGTAAGGCCCTGGGTGTGTACTGTAGCTTTGACTGTTGCTATATGAAGTTGATTGAGTTCAGTGTCCTGCAAACCCTCTCCTCACCCCCACTGAAACTGGAGCTAATCTCTGCCGGTCCTGATGGTTAAGAAATGCTCACTACTGCTAACTCCTCTATTCAGGTGATTTTGAAGAGTCTTTTAACTCCTTGGCATAGCCCCACTAACATAGTTTAAGGATCTTGGCACCGACTTCAAAGTCAGGGTATTCATTCATATTCAAGTTTCGGGAAATGGGAATAGGAACACAAACTGTCAGAAGCTCATCACCGGAGGTATAGTTCCCGTCCAAAAAATTTCACACTGAGACACATGTTATTAATGGCGTTGGGTTTGGGTTTATGGGCCAGACTTACTTCACACATCTTTATTAGGAGGGAACTTACATGTTTTTAATACATGTTATTTAGAGACATGCAGTCTTTAAAGACTAAAGTGAACTCAGGCAATTAATGTGAACAAGATATTAACCGTAAAGGCATATTTGGTATAGAAATATTTATATCATGCTAAGCTATATTAGACAATTGTCAAATGGGAGTCTGTTGTATGGCTGTAAATCTAATTAGCACAAGAGAAGTAATGCAGGTATTTGGCTTATAGATGTCATTGATTTCGCACCGCTCAGCTGTTGTCCTCTTTGGATTGAGTTCTTACTGAAAACCTCTGCAGGGCCATGAACCCCAAGAAAGCATATTTGGTAGAAATGGAGGCCAAAGAGCTTTACAATAGCATGTCTTGGTAAATACATTCTCAGTATAGCATACTTTTCGATTTAAAGACAATTTGGCTTTTATTTCATGGAAAACTGGCAGGTGCTTGAAGCTTTTCAAGGTTTCAGTGCTGTCCTTGATTAAGAAATACAGAACTATTTTGATTATTCAAAACTAGGTTTACAATTGTACATTTTTTGAATACCGTTGTAGTGTTTTAACGTTTAAATGTATTCACGTTTACTCTTGAGTGGGCTCCTTCACAATTTCACTGTACAAGCACCTGCTTGTAGTTATTACGCTATGGGTGTCTATGTTATCTGAAGAAACAATTATACCATGTTTATCATTTTATCATTTTTTGTGATGATTAATATTATTATTAACATGATAAAAGTGTTAATATTTTTAATATTTTACAGAATACATTTTGCACTACTACTGTATAAAATACTTTTACATATATTTTTTAAATTATAAAGAAAAAGAAATATTAATTACATTTTGATATTTAGATTAGGGATTTTTATTTTGTTTTGTTTTAATACACAGCTCTCTTATTATTTAAATTATTAAAATGAGGAATTAATTTAAAACAGCCACTCCTTTCTTTCTTTCTTTCTTTCTTTCTTTCTTTTTTCTTTCTTTCTTTCGTGTACTGTATATAAGGGATTGCATGGAAAGGGTTTGATCAGATCCTTCACTGGAACGTTTGGACATTGGCCATATGAGACACACCTTATCTTTACCCATGTTCACAAAATTCCTGTCTGATTTCCCTCTTTTTATGATTTGCTTTCAGAGTGTACTTAGATTGCAGGGCGATGGTTAAATTGCATACCTGACTTGGCCAAGCAGTCCGTGATAAAACCTCTGACAGGAGCATATTTTTCTGTGAACTGACATGTGGTCAAAATTTTCTTAAATTTGGTCTTTTTAAAACCAGCAGTCCAGCCTTGTCCCACAATATCGGCTATAGCAGTGATCTCCAACATGGTGCCCGCGGTGGCACGCATGGAGTCTCTGAGTTGTTGATTTGTTTTATCATTTAACAATGATAAATCATTTCAACAAATAAAATAAAATAAAGAAGTAAAACAAAAACGTTTTGAGTAGACTATATCAAAAAGTAGCCTTCCAGATTGTTTAATCCATTGTGATATCCCTTGCTCACAAAAAGGTTGGAGACCCCTGAGCTAGAGCATCAGGGAGAGTAGATGTTATCCAGGTGTGAAATCACATTTTGATGAGCTTTTGTAATTAGTGTAGCTTGTGAGGTGTGTTTTGATACTACCATTGATCTTGCGGCACGTTTTATAAAAAAAATGCGATGGAATATGCAGGATATTTATGCAATTTTATGCAATGAATTTGTGGGAACTTGCAGGAAAATTGCAGGAAGTGCGTAATTACGTCACTTCATAATGTTCCCTTGGCAACGGGACATGGCTGCGCTTTTGTGAAGTAAATGCAAAATTTTTCAACTTTCTGCTAAGATATATGTGACTTTTTGCTACAAAAATGCGGGGATTATGAAATCATGCAATCCCTGCATATTTTGCATGTGAAAATCTGCAATTTATGAAGCGAAAGTGCGGCGTATTTGAAAAAATGCGGCCCCCCGCATAAAAATGCGGACTTGATCAGCATTAAATCACATAATGACGTTTTTCTGGAGAGACTGTAGCATTGTGTCTGTCTCTATATTTGGCTATGTGATCTTTATAATCATAAAGTACCCCTGTAGTATATAATTTTATCACGTAAAACTCATCTTTGAGCATCATAATAGCATATGTAAAAGTTTTACCAACTTAAATGTAACTCTGCACCCTTGCTTCATTTAATATGCGCGGATCTATGATTATGCGAATATGCCCCGCCCCTACTCAATCTACCAGCTGGGACCATAGATATATATGTAAATAGATGCTTCACTCTGCAGTTTCAGAAAAATAGCTGGTCAGTCCGGTTTCACACAATGTACACACAAACTGCATGTTTGCAGCACATTTTTTTAGCGCTGATGTTTACAGGTGTGAGCATTCACACTCCATGTGTGAGCATCACAGAAGTTGAGCTGAAGCAGCTGTGGTGCGATCGTTTCAGCGACGAGTCTATGCTGCATCCTTACATAATATATATGACTCTAACTACTGATCCATGAGTTCAACTGGGATGATGTGATTGGTTGCATGTTTGTGACGTAGATAACTAAGGCGATTTCAAACCATAGAAATGACTGTCTTTGGAAAACTCAAATAGTTTGGAAAAAATACTCTGCAATGGTGTTGAAATATGATATGGTTTGTCTTATTTTAATTGTTGTTTATATGTCTATATGGTGTTATTTAATATGCTATTTTTATGTGATTTTCACCATAAGGGACTTTAATATTTGTGCCTCCACTTTGAGAGTCATTTTAAGTAAAATGATTTTCAAAAAGTTTAATCTGTGCTATTTTAAAGATAAAGTATACACTGTAAACCCAGACAAGTTTAATTTACTTAAAAAAATTTAGGAAATATGTTGCCCTAGAAAAATAAAGTAATATGAACTAAAACAATACATTTAACTTAAAAATATCTAAATATATATCTAGTAATTTTAATAAAATTAAACTTGAAATAATTTGTAATCAATTGCTCTGTCCAACATCTTCACAGTTATTAATCTCCACTTAATTTTTAATTCATTTATATTGCTTTTAAATTGCATTATAACAAAAAATTCATGACTGACTATAAGTCAGGCAATGAATAAACTTGATTTTCCACAGAACAGTGTTTTTGACATTTGACTTCATAATTATCATTTTGGACAAAACAATATTATAAATATAATAGCTTAAATCTCCATAACATTTTATTAACAAATATTTAAGTAGTCAGTTAAAGTTCTTATAAAAAGCATAAAAAAATCTAAAATATTAATCAAAAAGGATTTGGAAAATTGCTTACACAGTGTACTGAAAATTTAAGTTTATTTCACTTGAATCAATCTATATCTCATTTAAGGTGGATACAACACAGCATGGCTTAATAATTTTAAATAAAATTTAATAAAATTAATATAAACGTTAAATCTTTAAAAGAGTTAAAAAACAGATAGACCATACAGTATGTTTTTTTACACTTAAGCAGCTGCAAACTAATGTGTCTTAGACTCTCTTTTGCTCTTTCCTAAAAGCTATACTTTAAATGTTTAATGGTCGACAAAAATATATATATTCATATCTCTCATGATATGATATAAAAAATATGTTATGAACTGAATGCACATTTTTTGTCATTTTCATATTTTTCTTTTTTTTCTTTCTGATTTCAAGCTGTTCTTTGCACTGTTGACTTGGTTTTTAGATTCATATTGCCCGCAGGAAAACAGTGAAGACGCACCGGGATTCATTTAATAGTTTAGTCCAAATATCTCACTTTGTGTTTGTAAATGATCTTAGTATAGGGGACATTTCCAATCACAACAGAAAATGATGAAGCACCCATCAGTTTTCCTGATTGTTTGTTAGCTGAACCGGAAAATGGCAAATGTGTTTCGTGCCTCATTGTGTGAGCTGCAGTTCCTATTTACATATGCCATACAGTAGTCTCCATTTTTCAAAACAACCTAATATATGACGTGAAACATTTAGTTTCAAATCGATTCCCAGATTTACAATTACTTGGTTGACCTTTTATAATGGAAAGACAGAAGCCAAAGGACGATTGAACTTTTTCTTCAGGAAGAGACTTGCCTGCTGACACAAACCCGTAGATCCGAACTTGTGGTGACTGTCCACACAAGCTTGTATCTATAGGTATCTGTCTGTATGGCCTTCACATCTCTTATTTGGGGTTCACTTCACTTAATAGGTAGGGTTTTGAATCGTTTATTTAAACCATTTTACAAGCAAATAGGAAACAGCACATTTGTTTATATCTGCCATAGTACAGTCCAGAGCAGGTCTACGTATGATCTCAGAAAGCGGGTGATCTTTCAGCTTTATTTCAACAATCCACAGTATTTTGTCCTCAGGGTCTCTGTGGTGTCCTCAGGCTGAGGTAGTAGGTTGTATAGTTTGCAATAACATCACAGGAGATAACTGTACAACCTCCTAGCTTTCCCTGAGTTTCACATGCCCCTGCTTCAACACTTTACTGAACTCAAACCAGTTTCTGATGATTGTTTGCACCTAGTCTAGTCTTTCTCAGCAAGGGGTCATATAAACAATATGAATGTCTGATTTTTTAGTATAAAGATTGAGCTGAAGCACTGTTCTGTTGAACTAACACAAGTAATGTTGAAGTACAGTCCTTAGTCCAACTATACAATGATCTGGTACAATAAAGACTCATGGCCTTGTAAAAGTTTCAAGTCCTAGTATAACATGTACAGTATATAATACATGACATTGACTGATTTTTTTCTTAACAATCATGCAATGCAAATTTCTTTCATCTCAGGGAAAAGTTTTTTTTTTGTAATAATTTAATTCTGATACTGTTCTGTAGCAAGTGCATATTTTTCCCTTTGCATAGCCATTTCTACCCGGTCTGTCCTCTAGGGACAGCATGACATCATATTTATCCTTTTCATATTTTGTCTGGTTGCATTCTGATTCCATAACTTTGTACAATTCCTGATGCATAAAATTAAATCCTGCACTAAATTTGTTACTTAAGGAATTTAATCTTATTTTGTTTAGAAATACGTCACATTATTGCAGTAAAAAGGTTGCCAAGTAATACATAATAAAATAAAGTAATAAAATGTAAAGATAAACAAGGTACTGTTATGTAATATGTATTCCAATCTGTTACAAATATTAATCTGCAAAGTAACTGCAAAGTAACTCTACATGTGCAAGTAATGTGCAAAGTAACACATAGTAATGTGCAAAGTATCTCTATTAAACTACACCTTCAGACACTAATGACATGATTAGTCTACTTTTAAAAAGACATTTTGATTATATTACTGCTAATAGAGTGCCGCAGGGATGACATATTTTTGTAGGCCGACCCGGAAGTTAGTGGGACACTGGTTCCCTCAGCAAAAAGCCCATTCATTTTTCCTATGGGATTATTGCAAAAAATAAGATCTGTGTTTAAAAAAGTTTAACAGACACATTTTGTCTAACACATATCACAAGATAACCTTAGTGTACAAGCGAACTACAGCACAGCCGCTCGACTTAACAAACATCACAACCAAGTTTCCAACAGCTCTTTCAAACTTTATTAAACACATTAAAAAGCATGTTCCCTGATAAAGAAATACTCTGTGGATGAATCGTTTTTTGGTTGCATTGTTTTTGAGATCTTCATGTGTGATGAAGTTTAAAGTCCCCAGGGGGTAAAAAACATCCTTTTTAAGACACCTAAAAGCTCTTAAAAGTCACGAGTGAGGGTATTACAAGATCTTATGTAAGGTGTTTAACCAGAACCCCATTCAAAAAACCCATTGACTTTGAATCGGAAGTGCTAAAATTCTAACTCGCTTCCAGGTTTTGCCAACAAAAATGCACCATCCCTGTGGATCTAATCTTAGAAAATGTATAAATCTTAACAGCTTTCGAGACTATTACCTATTAAGTACTCAGTTATTTAGAAATACTTTGCATGTTGAATTTGATATTTCTAACATAGATCATGAGGAAAATAAATGTTTTTGGTTGCACTTAAATATATATAAACTGGCTACTTCACAGGTTATGCATTCCTCTTATTATTTATAAAACATAAAAGCATAACAAAAAAAGATTTGGTCTCTGTTGGTCTTTTCACATCAACACAATAAAAAAATTATAATATAATTGTAATGAAGTTATTGCTTTACATAAAAAACTTTTATTAAAATAATGTTTAACCTTCTGAGCGTTGCTTTTTTTCAGATTTCTACCAGCTATTTGGGTTTAGGAAGAATCAATTAATAAAATAACCAAATATTTGTCTTCGAACATGAAGCAGTGTAATTGTCCACGTTTGTGTACATCAGGTTGCAGTTACACAGAATTAAGTATTATGGTGCAAACATAAAAAAAATTACCAGGTCTTAGGAGGTTAAACGAGGTCAGAGGCTGAGGGTAAGAGTTTTGGTTATCGGTTTTGGTGAGAATGCATGGTTTCATAGGTAAAACACCTGGATACAGAACAGAAAAACAAAATTTTATAGTACAATAAACTAATGTACATCACCTCTGATCTCTGAACAATTGAGGAAGAAATAGTTTTTTTTTTTGTTTCTAATAATGCTCATTCTACTTCTAGACCTGTCACCATATTAAACCACGCAAAGGCAGATCATATTTAATAAAAAAAAGTCAAACACAAACAAATTAATTGTACTATTATTTAGATATTTTCTCAGGAACTTTTCCAATCTGTACGCTGTTATTTTATCATTTACCTTTTTGCATATGGCACCCACTTTTTTATTCAAAGTGACTTGCTCTGCTTTACAAGCTATATATATTTTTTTTTCAGAATAACAGTATCTATGTTCCCTGGGATCAAATATGTCTCCTTTTGCACTACCAATGTAATACAATACCAATTGAGTTACAGGAAAACATCTTGAAATATTTATATTCTATACAACAACAGTTCATAGTGATCATGGGCTGTCGAAAAGCATTCAAAAGCATTCTAAAATCCCAGCAAACCAACATTTAAGTCATTATTCACAGAAATTCTCACTTTCATTAAGCCTGCAAATGGCACAAGTTAGACTTCAAATGTTATTGGTTCTCAGGTGACTTCTAACCAAACATCATTTTCATGTTTCATATTTGAGCTGCGAGATCATAACATTTGGGCTGTAATCCCATCCCAAGCTCAAGTGTATTCACGTTTAATTCAGTTATGGTCCTCCCGGGTTTACACATATTGGAATGATGAAGTGTGTAATTATATCATTTTGTTTGCAGCAGCATATAGAGCCACACCGCACGCTGAACTATGGCTGGCTTATACATTAACATTGTTTTTGCTCTGCTGTAATGGGACCCCCTATAAGCACATCGCTGAAATGTACATAATGGTCAATGCACAGAGCCGAAGTGAGATTGAGTGAGATGTTATCCCCACTGGCTGCAGATTTCATGCGAACCCTCCCTTTCATCCTCTGCTGGAGATCTGGAGCAGAAGGCTGCCCCCCAATGGTGCAGACCTTCAATGCCAAAAACACACACTCGCATTGAAACAGACAGCTGTACGTTTCTTAGCATCTGATTTTGAGACCCCTCAAAGGGTTTTAATGTAATCGGAAAACGTAATCTTTGATGTCGTTTTCAGTTACGCCTTTTAATCCGGGTTTTGTGGCGATACAACTGCAACAACTCATTTTGTGTGTGCCTTTATGAGAGCTGGGTAACGTCAGCCTTGAAGCACAAACCCGAAGCAGATCAGAGAGAAAAGAGGGTCCACGGGATAGATGGGGTTGGTAGCTCAACGCACCTCTCCCAGCTAATCGCTGCCTAAGGAAAATAACTGTGACAAACAAATGGGTTTTTAGATGACGTTCTCGCTTTGAAGCGTTTCTGACAATAACTCCGAAAAGCTCTTGAAACGTCTTCGCTCTCGTGCAGACGCATTTTGTTACATTAAAATGCTTTGTGCTTAATATTATCTGGCTTTTTGTGAGTCTAAACCTCTTAAAAGTCAGAAAATACCTCATAAGTCTACATGTCGTCTATACGATGGGACTTCACGTTGATTATTTAAGTACTACGCAATTGACTCTGGTTGATAAAACATAATGAGTATGTAATTATTATAGGCACGCATTATAAGTATCAGTAAATCACGAGTCTATTTGAGTCCTGAAGAAGTGCTTTTTACCTTACATTAGTACCTCAACCACAATGTTTGTTATGTAAAGCATGAAGCACTATAATTACACTGCTTTACTAATGACCTTATATTTTACCTCTCTGGAGACACGTTTGCTAAACATAGCCGAAATCATAATCTTACAGTAAGTAGTCACTACAGCAGCATTCGGTGTTTGAAATGCTTTGCAGTTTTTCTGGAGTGGACCTTTAAACAGTTTGTGGATTGCCACAAGATTAAAAAAGCCATATCCTATTTACATGAAAAAATGAAGTTGTCTGGCTGTTTCAAAGGCCCACACATTAAAGCGCTGATCTCATTCTGTGTAACAGCCGGGATATTTTTATCAGCAGCAAACTATATTAAAAATGCTGACAGATTTAAAGAGTGTTCGATCTAAGCTGAGATTTGACCCAGCTTTTTATTACGGTTGCAGGGAGTGGCTGTGCCGATCTGACTCTTGTTGTCACTGTCAGCTGTTAATCATCCTTCATATGCATCTCTTTTGTTACATTGCAAAGCACCTGCACACATGCGCTCGCATCTACAACCTGAAGGAAAAGCAGTTGGGTGCATGCATAGCTGTATTTGCAATTGCTGTCAAACTGCATGGATCCGTGCATATGTTATTGCATGCACGCATATGCGCGTGTGCACGCGTGTCCGTCTGCTATAAGCTCGGCGACGGCAGCCGGCACTGTCAAAGGCGGTCTAATATTAGCACCTCGCTGATGGCTGGCTGTATCTGGACGAAAGAGGGTGATAAATGAGGATAGCGGTGGTTAAGGGGGGCGCCGTGGAGCCTAGGGGGAAATTTAAAAGGGATAGCATCCTCGTTTCACTATGGAAAACCACACGCTGTCCGGGATATAACAATCTATATGCGTGCGGTGCCGCAGAGATTAGGCAAAGAGAAAAGTGACCCAACACTGAGAAACAGTGCGAGATCAAGAAACAAATGTTGGGAGGAGAGGAAGAGGGCAGTGTGGTGCTAGTTTGCTTTTCCTCCTCTGCCGTCGCTGATTTAATCCCACGCGCTGTTGTCCGTCGAAAGCCTCCCTACCTGCTCGACTTGTCCCTCCCCCATCGGTTCGGGCTGCTCTTCCCCCCTCTCTGTCCAAGCCTGGGGGAGCCAGTGGAGATTAAATGTAGCCTCTATAAGCCAAGCACATCATGTAGCTGTGTCACTCTCTCTCTTTCTCTCTCACTTTCATTCTCTTTGTAAAGGATAGTGATTATAATGCAGAGCATGTGATGTTGGGAATACGTTTGAGGCGTCCTAAAAGATTACTTTCTTGAAATGACAAACTGTGCAGAAAAATGGATGACTTTCTTATCCCCTTTTTCGTTATTCTCCGTCTTTCTCTCTCCAACAACCAATCCCCCCCCCCAGTTGATACTGCAGAGAAACGGGCCTCTGGTTTTAAATGATCACAGCTGTGCGAGCAAATTAATGGATGATATTTCTTTATTTTTCCCCCTCTTTTTCCTCCTGCTCGAACTTTTTTCCCTCAACATGGATTTATAAAGAGAGTGAGAGGGACCGGGGGTGTCAGCCTATTCCCCCCTCCTCTTTGCATGCATCCCGGTCTGCACAACTCGGAGAGCGAGAGAGAGCGATAGTGTGTGTGTGCGCTCGGGGAGAGAGAGAGGGAGAAAGTGAGAGCCAGCGAGGGAGGGAGAAAATGAAATGTAAGACAGATACGAAGGGGTGTGGAGAGAGGGCGAGAGGCTGTAACGCGGCACATTGATGCATTCGCTGCGTCCTAGCCGTGCTCTTGCCGCGGGACGCCGTAGAGCTGCCTGTTTTCTTTCATGCAGCCGGACCTGGAATAGGGATATATGCGTAAAGGGACCTGAACGGAGCCGGACGAGTTAGGTGAATGAGTGAGAGTATCTGTGTTTAGTGTCTATGTGTGTGTGTGAGCTCACCCCCTCCGCTCCGAAAATCCTGGCATGATTTACTGGTGGTGTGGCCCTGGCTGCTGGCCGTGGCTCAGACCATCTCTCGTCCTCACTGGCATCACATACATTTCTCATCGGCATGCCTTCCACCTATATTGCCTTTTCCAGGGAGGAATCCGATCCGCTCGCTTACGGACCTGTGCTTTAGTATCACCATCCATCTCTTCTTCTCTCCTCCTTTCATTCTCATTGCCCTTCGGTTTCGTTTTACGCGGAAAGCCTCCCGATCGACATGACCGCATGATTTTCAGTTTTCTCAGATTGTTTTGGCAGTGAGTAAAACAACAAAAGTTGAAATCTGAGATTTTTCTTTTTCTGTCTGTCTCTCACCCCGTCTCTCTCTCTCCTCTTCACTTTCTTTGTCAGGCAGGCTGCGAGAGAGCCGTGATCGGCTACATCATCATCCTCGGTCGAGCCAGGGTGAGTTTAAAGCCATTTTCTCATTCTCCCCACCCACAGCTGTAGCATCTGTTAGCGTCTTCATTACCTTTGTCTGAAGCTGCTGGTGTTGGGCTCAGTTTGGCATCGTCTTGCCAGTTAGCTTGTTTAAAGAAGCATATCATCTGAGCTCGTATTTTTGTGCATGAGTCTTTTTTTGTGGTTAGGAGTAATCAATAATGTGCGTCGCTGAGACCGGTAGTAAGTCGCAGGATGGAGAGCTTTTATGATTAACGTTGAATGGATGTGAAAAGAGACGAGAGCTGGTGAAGAGTTTACCTGGAGCCAGGGGCATTTTTACAAAGTGCCATATTGTTCGGGAGAATGGCGGTGGGGGGGGTGCTTGCTTGGGAAAGAAAGAGAGAGAGAGAGAGAGAGAGAGAGAGCTTATGGGGGAGGGAGAGACAGGTCAATGTTGTGTCTAGCTGAAGGTTGCACTTGTTGTGTCACAGACAGACATACAAACAAATGTCGGGGGATTGGCAAACACCACGAGAACAGGGACCCGTTTTTAATCTTGCCGTTTGTACATGCTTTTTATTATGCGTTGTGGTGGGACCACACAGGGCCACCCTGTGCTTGAATTTCATTACAGGTTGGCGGTGGGTCTCCAAATGCGCCTCTCACAATCCCTGAGACCCTAACTTGTGACGTTTTCCTGTTATGTGCACGGGTTAGGTTCTCGGGAGCTGAGAGGGGCGCTCTGTCATCAGCCCGACGTCCGTGTCGGAAACAAAGACATTTTAGAGTTAAGATCAACAAGACAGAAATGAGGGTGGAAGCAGGACACTGTGGATGGGGGGGGTGCAAAAATGCCGGCATAATGGTCATGTGATGCGTTAGTGGGTAGAATCAGCTGAGGATTTATTGTTGAGGATAGGTGCACTTTTAGCACAGGAATCTTTTTGATGTTGGATTCGAATTAATCCGTGCATTTCCCAAATCAGCCATGGCCGATTATTTCATTAGCAATGTCTTATCCTGTCTTTGCCTTTACATTTGAGAGCAGCACAAAGTACTGTGGAGAGCGTCATGCCAAAGGCTCGGTACACTTGTGTTTGACCTCAGAGAGCCCTCGACTGTACACTTATAGTAAACCTCATTTTTTTCTGTGTGCTGAGTCATATGTGTGTCTATTTCGATGTTTTAGCATGTAGCATGCCTATTTAACTTGAGGTACGGAAGTGCCGACTGGACCTTACGTTTTTAAAGGATGGCCGATATGCAGGCAACTAGCACAAAGACATGCATGCATGCATCAGACACCCCTTCAGTCGAACAATTTGAGTTTAGGGTTCAGGAAGCTGTGGTGTACATGTGTGAGTACCTACAGTGGGGTTGCTCAAGAGTTCAATGATGCTTTTTTGTGATTCGTTACATTTACACAGTGTGTCAGTGGACAGCGTGGCACAGTCTGGCTGCGGTTTAAAATGTCATTGCGGCAACACTTCAATAAGAAGACAAAGCGAGTCCAGCCTTTGGGACATGGTATTTACTGCCAGCTTCTTACAAACATTAACTATGACCTTTTTTAAGTTACAGGCTTTATGAAATAGAAAATTAGCCGCAATTCGTAGATGGTGCAGTGCTGCGGTTAAGACATCATCCGCTGCATCATACATGTAATGCATGGCATCATCACGCCCACATCACTGTCTGTTTTTTGCTACCCACAACCCAGCCGCCTATGTGTCTCGCCCCATTCGTTTCGCTGTACCCATCGTCGCAAGAACCCTCCTACAGTCATCGTACAATACTGAACGCTTTGCGATGTCTCGCGATTTAATAAAAATCATTTGCATATTCGTACTGCATATACAGGTAGCCACAATCTTTAAGAGGATTTGCACATCGCTTAGATCGTTTACTGGATTTTGGATGGGAATCACTGAGCATTTGCTACTGACATTACTTACTGAATGGTAAAAAGAGCCAAGGCCTCTACTCATATGTTTGTAAATATGGCATTATGATGGCTTTGCCCCATGTCTGCAGTGCTGTGCTCTGGCGTCTAGGCTGCAGATCTATTGTTCACTCCTGTCTCTCTGTACTCACGTTGCACACCACTGGTACTGAGCCTGGCCCACTTTTAAGGTGGACCAGCAAGCGAAAAGGGAACCATGCGTTCGCTTTAAGGTGGACCACGATTGGCTTCAAACAAAGGCTGCCGCAGTGAGGAAGGTTGTGCAGGTGGAGTGTTATAAAGCGCCATAGCGGGTGACGCCCATGGCTAAGCGGCACCGAGCCATTCGACATTGTCCCAGACTGCAGTAGGAGTTTATAGACATCCTACTGAAAAATTTCATTATTCCATCGTTCTCTGGAATGCCAAAGCAGTGCGAAAGCTGGATTGATGACAACGAGATCATTTTTTGAGAGTTTGCATTGACCGCAGGCCGTAAAGTGTGTGATCAAGTAGCGGACAAGCTGGGATGGATCATTATTGTGGCAAACACCAATCATTTTTATAAGCACAAACATTTTATAGGTAATTCTGGGGGTGGTCTTATAAAAAAGACGGTGAGCGGGTTGGTGATTACCCAGAGGAAGATTTTATTGCTGAGAGTTTGGTCAGTAAACTTGATGTTGGGTTATCAGTCAATGATCACTTTGATATCAACTTTTTCAGTTTCTTCTACAAAAACGAAACATTATCACACAAGGGACAACTGTTAACATCCAGTAAGTGGGTAGAGTCTATAAACCTAACAGATACCAAACCCAAGACAATATTGAAATAACTTTGCAGACATCAGTGTCTGATCAAATCTAAGTACATTCTGTTTTGAAGACACATATGAAACTTTTCAAAAGAAAATTCTGAGAAGTCGTCGTCTTCATTCGCTCTTCATCTAATCGTTGCTTTCTCTGAAATGGGATCTTTTCTTTCATGTGGGAAATCACATACTTCTGAGATCATTATGACAGTCATTTGTTTTCAAAGAAATAATGGCAATGGTATGGAAACCACATGTGCAAAGCAGATAATGCCTACAGGTGATGCTGCTCACATTTGGTAAACATGTACTGTAAATGAACACAGAATTACAATTAAATGTATCCATAAACTGTTCTGAGGTTTAACATAATGCGCTCATGATACATTATGGATGACCTGAAATGTAAGGGAAGTTTAGCTTAATGTCTTTCTACTGAGCAGTCACATGAAAACTGATTTAGAGAAGGTATGTTAGTCCATCCTTCATTGCTTTAATGACTTCACTGGAGCAACCAAATGAATGAGAGTATGTAGAGGGGTCAGTAGAGGGTGATGCATCTCACAGTATGTGAATGTGTACTATATGTAAATATGAACGTGTCATTGTTGGGTATTAACACACGTGTTTCTAGCATATCTTCACCTACGTGCAACATTCCTAAATACTTTTCCCTTTGGGGTAGGAGGGGCCTACAACCAGTGCAGCTATTGATGATGACATTGAAGAACACAAAGAACTGTGTGTGTGCAGAGAGTACCCAGCAAGCAATAATCATCATTTCATCGTAACTAGACCTGATATAGTCGAGATACGAGTAACCCACTTCTAGCCAAAACAAACTTAAATTTGGTTACCTGTCGTTTATGCCAAAATGGCTTGTGAGATGTAGGATATTATATAATGTAAGCGAAGTCAACATGATTACAATGTGTTTAGTTTCATTTATTGGTATTTCATGGTTTGATGTCTATAAAATTTTCACTGACAGTCCAATAATTTTTTTTTATTTAGCCTCATTGTCTATGCTGGGTTTCGATGGCTATTAGACGTCTTCTAAACGTAACATTACTTGCTTGGTAGTGATAGACTCAAATATGAGCCCAGTGATTGATAGCTCATTTTGATATAATCTGTTTATAACCTTGCCCCCTTTGCAGTGGTAGTTGTAGCCATAACCTGAAGCCTGCCTGAAATAACTAAATGTCGTCTAGTGATGTCATACACTAATTAGCATATTCGTGACACCGTTGTGTGATGTTGGCATTCTGTCTAATGTCGGCACTTTTTATGCTTCTTTCCTCCTCTCTGTGCTCACATACTGTGTTAAATACAGCTGAATAAAGCCTAAGGCCATGTTTACATTAAAGGTCACATTCTTCCTGATCCCATTTTTCAAACTTTAGTTAGTGTGTAATGTTGCTGTTAGAGCATAAGTAATACCTGCAGTGCAAAATGATAAAGCTCAAAGTTCACTGCCAGGCGATATATTTGACAAAATTCAGCGAAAAGCCTAAAGCGAATGGCTGGTTTCTACAGCCCTCTACTTACTGCTTTAATGACGTCAATATAAGAGCTTTTTACTAAACTCCGCCCACAGGAATATGTCAGTCGCCAGCTAAGCTCAAACGGCTCTGCTCTGCTAGGCTGCTGTCGAATCACAACACACTAAACAAACTACACAATCAGAACTCATTACGTATTTCTGAAGAAGGGACTTCATAGAACAAGGAAGATATCAGCCCATTTTTAGGACACTGAAAACAGCGGAATAGAGACAGGTAAATTGTGTGAAAAATACTGCGTTTATTTACACCTGAAACATGAACATATTATATTGTAGACTGTAAACAAAATCAAAGCTTCAAAAACACAGAAAGACTGGGACCTTTAATGTGTTTCTGTTTTAAAACACATTTAGCAGGTTTTATACTTCTGCTTCGATTATATGGCGTAGCCTACACAGAGACGCGAACCCTACGCAGCAGCCTAAGGTGAAGTCAATGCTACGTGGGCCACAAGCGCTGTGATTGGTCTGTTAGAACCCCTCTCGTCAGGTAAAAAATATCTGCGTCGCATTTCCTCATATGGATTTCCACTTGAGACCACTTCATACGTTTTGTTTGCTTCTTTAAAACGAATTTTGTTTCATATAATTTGTTCTTTAATTTTAATCAATGTTTTGTGAATATAAATAAATAAGAATAATCAAAGGAATACCGTGCATCTCATTGATGCGTAACAAATACAAACCATGACAATGCTTCCGCAGCCTTGAAAAAATGGCAAAATATGCATTATGAACTTGCGCCAGGGTTTCAGTTATAGATTATACTACAAACCGTTATTGTTTTAACAATGTGCAAAATCATATTATGGAGAAAATCACTTGCTTTTCAAAACCAGCCCACAAATTCAATTTGCATGCACATTCAGAGCATAATGTAGCACCAAGTTTGATTGTGGTGTGTGCATTACTTGTAAAAAATTAACTTCATATAGATTTTTTAATACTTTATAATAATTTTTTTATGCTGATTGTGCTCTTTGCAATTTCTATGTCACCAGCGAAGGACCCCACGCACACTTTTATTCTAGATATCGCATTTTTTGTCATGAGCGGAGGACATGTGTGAGAGAACAGCGACAGGTAAATGGAAGTTACCTGAGAAGTTATTTTGTGTTTTTCTGACAAATACATGACCAATATGAACTATAAACAATGAAGTATTATAAACATGCTGCATGAAATAGCTGAAGAGGAACTTGCTACAGTAAAGCAATAAGCAATTATGTAGGCTAAAACTGTGCATCACCTGTTATGTTTGATAGAAGTTTGCATTTGCTCAAGTACTGTACACTACTGTTTAGTACTGTTTACTTAAATGCTTCTGTTTAACATCATAAAGACTTTTCTGTTTGGTTAATACATGGGCATTGGAACCATTATATTTTTAAGACTAATGATATTGAATCCACTCATTTTTTCTCATATTTAGCATATGTCTGTTCACTTATCGGATTGCACTTGGCTCATTTAGAGTGCATATAAATGTAACTCCATTTTCACTGCTATCACCTGCAGGACTAGAGATCTTATATATTTCTCTAACTAATAAAGACAGATTGGGTTTAACAAATATAAAATGGGTATACAAAAATTGTATCAGTTTACATTTATTCGTCTTGTCAAAATAAAAATATATTTTAACATTGTACTGTCAGCAGAGTAGTGGAAAAATGAGAAAAATAAATGAAATATGACATCTGTCTCTTAAATTATTTGCAAAATATGAATGAACTCAACATCTTTTTTACAAAAAAATATTACGACGACGACTGTATTAGTTAAATATATATATATTGATGTAACAGAGAAAAAAATTAAATGGGTTATATCACTCAAAATTCTAAATAATATATGACATAAATGAAAACGATATACTGTACTTGCTAAAGACTTGTTATACTACTGACAAATTTAGTAGGTTATTTTTTACGGAACTTCTTTAAAGATCCATGCATTAAAAGAATGACAGGTGGTCAGTTAGAATCAATATAGTGCGGATACACTGCTCTGTAAAACGATGTCGGGAGTGGGCTATTGTAAGACCGCCTGATCCCATCCAAACTATAGATCTCCAACCGCTACCATCTTTTATTCAATAAAAGCAATTGTATTATTTAAAGGCATCTACTTGGGTTGTGCCGATAGACGATAGTATCATATATCAACGATCGTCAGACATATAGCCAATTGCGATAATTGGCGGTGGTTATTATTATTATTATTATCATCATAGTTTCACATTAACATGCCCATTGCGTGCTTTTCCTCGCATGGGAGGGTTTATGGGCTTCACTTTGCGCGAGAGGGCTTGTAACATGAAAGGAATCCTTCTCGCACGCACCTGGACTTAACGCGCGCGGCATGGACTCTTCTATCACCTGAACTTGTATGATTCAGACTTTGATATGATTCAGACTTTTCCTCGCACATGAGCTTGTAATACACGCAGCTCTGACATTTCCATGCACTAGAGAGGTTGTTAGCGCGCAGAGGGTTAAAACCAGCAAGTGTGTTGTTCCCGCTCCCTGCATGCAGGAAATTTTAGAGCGCCTGGGTTTTAATGACATGCTGGGATTAATGGCATCAGTTTTAAAAAGGTTGCGGTCATGACGGTGTTGCCCTTGCTTCTTTTTTGTCCACAAATCAAGTGACTTGTCATAATGAGTAAAAAATGAAACAACTGCCCCACTCCCAGATACTATATCGTGTATGGATGATCTCACAGGCTGACGATAGGACGATCTCAAAATGGGGCATATCGCTCAACACTAGCATCTACTCCAGTAAATGCTTTTTGTGGGGGGGGGGGCTTTGGCTTGGGGGCCCACCCACATTTTTTTTGTTTCTGACACCCATGGGTTAATAACACCAATATTAGCCTATTAATCTTATCAATGTGTCGTAGGAGGGAGCTGGAACAATATAAGACTTTCACAAATTTTTTTGAAGGATCCAAAATATAATCTGTTAATTTTATCTGCAAAATCCTAGGTATTATCCGGATATGAATTTTTCACACCCCAATATTTATCTTTTATACTTGTATGCGCATGCCCAATGTGCATGAATGGTCATGTTACATGTGTTTATGGTCGTGTATAGTGTGGACGAAGATCGTTTCTGAAATGCCAGTATAGACGATGATCGTTTTTATTTTAAAATGCCGTTTTTAAAACGCAAATGCTCTTATGTAAACACCACCTCAATAAAGCTTTATCATTCACATATTTTTCTTTCGTCAGACAACACAACAAGTATAAATCAAGGGTTACTTAAGGTTTGTTCAAAAAGTCGATTTGTTTCTTTTCTTTTTTGGGAAAAGTCAATAAAAGGGTCTAGCGACAAAGTGAGGATGTTGGCAACACTGCTAAGGCTTTGTATAGGGCATATACTTAGTTTGAACATTGGTGGCATTGTAATGTCAACTTTACATATGTTTTCATTAATTATTGCAGAAATATTGGAGAGTTTTGATTATTGGGGGGTTACCTTTCCCAAAAAACTGCCCCCTAGGCCATATATATATATGGCCATCCGCGCAAACACGCAGTTAAGGCGGCAACACTAAACTCGGTTCATGTTGAAGCGTCTTAAGGATTACCAGTGCAAGCATAGGAAGATTAATCAGCTCACAGGACTAACCTAATTAAACCAGCGGGGAAATGTCACCAGTGTATATCAACAAGGCTTTTACCTCCACCCCATCCCGCCTAGCTCAGGAATGCACGGATAGGTCAGCCCTCTCATCCTCTGTACTGAACTGTCCGTGGAGCTCACCGTGTCGAACAGTATTCCTTTCACTGTACTCAGGTCAGTAGGTTCATGTGAAGACGGTTGGAAATCCCCTTGGTTACTGTGGGAATGTGGAGTTGGATCGGCCTTGTTCTGGCTCATCTGACCGGGCCTTATTGAACTCAATAGCTTTGGCGGCTAATGATGTGAGATTACCTGCATTCCTTTCACTTTTAACTAATTAATGATTTTTTATAAAGCACCAAATTGTAGTGAAAATGACCTTTATATTAACAATTTTTTTAAACTCAATATTATTGGTGAAAAATGCAATCAGCATATTTGTGCTCCCTCTGATTCTCTAAGCATGATAAGCAACGGTCTTAGATCATTTGTGCGTAACTCCATAATCGTGCTTGCTGTCTGATTAATTTGTCATTAATAAACATTGTGTCTTTTGGCTGTGGCCCCGTTCCCTCGGGAGCCAGAAATTGTGTAGCTGTGGTGACTGTTGTCAACGCGATTTACATGACAGTGCTTGACGTTTCTTTCTCAGCGATTTGCCAGGGGCAGCTAGTGGCCAGGTCTCATGGTGGCAGCTTTGTTTCTCACTGTGTCATCATCAGCTCTGTCTCTGTGCTTTATTTGATGGAAACACACAGACAAAGTAACATTTAAATCGTGTTTCTCACACTACCCGAGGCGCCTTAAAGGAAAAATGGCTCCAGTGCTATAAATTGGATTTTTCATTGGTACGGCTATTAAAGATTTCCAGAGCTGCACCTTGACACGTTACAATTATATGGCACAAGTCTTACAAAGTGGTCATTCATATTAAAGTGTACTGCTGTCATGCCACACATTGTGATGTTTAGCAAAGCATGAGACCATCCTAAGATGACTTCACATCTTATAGTAGTGATGTTGTTTGGCTACTATGGCAAGAATATTGACAATAAATGTCTGAATGACTTATGACATTATTGTTCAAATATAATAATCATTCATTATTATTTTTAGTTGTTTTAATATATAGTTTGTGTTGTGGTATTTAGAGCTTTGCTTCATTGATAATATGTTTAACAATAATATAGGATAAACAATGTTTACTAATTTGTTCAAACAGTAAATATTCAGTATGAATTGTTATCAATAATGTTTATAAAATAAAATTTATTAAAATATTTTTAAAAAATAAGTAAAACAATTTTTGTCTTCAAATGATTCAATCTAAGTATTTTTCATTTAATTGAGATATTAAAACAAACAAAAAACATATCCATTAAATTGTTAACTTTTAATAAGCTGATTTGTTAAATAAAAGTGTATGCATTTTATATATTAAATAAATGATTTATTATTTCGTCATTTTCTTTTTAAACCTAAAATTTGGAAGAGCAACACAGATATTACTTTGGTAACACTTTAGAATAAGGTTGTATTTATTCATATTAGTTAATGCATTAGCTAACATGAACCAACAACAATACTTCTACAGCATTTATTAATCTTACTTCATGTTATTTCAGCATTTATAAATAAATAAATAAAAATCCAAAGTTGTAACTTTTAAGATTAGTAAATGCACAAATTATGAACCAACATGAACAACAGTATTGACATTAACAAAGATTAATTAATGCTGATCTATATTGCTTATTCCTAGTTCTTGCTATCTAATGCATTTACTAATGTTAACAAATACAAGCTTATTGTAAAGTGTTACAGATTTTTATAGTCTCGGTTTGTGTGTGTGACTATTGACTGACTTGCACAGCGAGTCAGAGGGCAGACTGGGTGTGAGCCATCGGTCGTATTCTTCCCGTCGTCAGTTTATTAAACCTGTCAGACATGCATATAGCAAGGCTGATTTAAATGCCCACTGCATCTTCCCCTTTTTGCCATCTCGAGGTTAACATAAAGCAATGCACAGTGCTGTCTTCATGTCATGCCCCTGCCTGGATTTTTCCAGGCACATACAAATAATACATAAGCTGATTCTTTGTGTCATGCTGGAGCATTTTCTATAAAATCTGTCCACATGAGTCTCAAAAATGTGACGCTGTCTGTGAAATCCAAGCTAATGTCTTTATTTAATATTTATGAGATTAGAAGCAAGCATCAAAGTATGATTTCAAAATTTGACATGACCTTACACAGTCAATTTTAAAGATATCAAGGTTATATTTTTACAGAATGTTCTTACATATAAGATGATTTTATGTAGAAATTGGTTAAGCTAGCTGGATTGTTATATTTAGGAAACATTGGGGCTACTGTAACTTTTTAATTAAATATATCATATTACATATTGCATGTTAATGGTCAAGAAAATTAATAGATAATTGAACATGCATTTACTTCTTGTGACAACTTGCCTCAGCATTGGGACATTTGGGTAAAAATACTAGGGATGCACCGATAGGATTTTTTGGGCCGATACCGATTTAAACAGACAACTTCTGGCCGATGCCGATATTAAACACTTGTAAACAATACTATACAGTTGGCCTATTAGCTAGTTTATTTCTGCATCAAATTATTTTTTACTGAACATGGATTTTATCTAATTAACATTCAAATAACCAACATAACAAGAGAGGCACAAAATAAGCTAAAACAAATATAAGACGACAGCATGACAACCTTCAAAGGTGGTTTTTGCTATTCAGCATTTATTTTATTAACAGTATTAATACTTTTTTTTACATATAATGGATTTCTTTATTCAGTTAATTAATAAACAATCCGTATCGGCCTTTCTCGTGCTAATGCCGATATGCCAATGGTTTCAAATTCATCAAAAATCGGCCGATAAATATCGGCGGCCGATACATCGGTGCATCACTAAAAAATACCCTTGAATTAGTAACAGTTTACCTTGACCATACACTCCAAAAAGAGCCCAGCTGCTGGGTTAAATTGGAGAAAATGTTTATATTTGACTCAACATTGGGTTAAAACAACCCAGCATTTTGGGTTGAAACCACTGATCTGTATAAATGACTGGATTGCGCATAAAATGTTTAACGTTACACCGTAAGGTGATGCCGGCGTAGAGTTCGAGCGGCCATCT
This sequence comes from Paramisgurnus dabryanus, assembly GCF_030506205.2. NCBI lineage: Eukaryota > Metazoa > Chordata > Actinopteri > Cypriniformes > Cobitidae > Paramisgurnus > Paramisgurnus dabryanus. The sequence continues at coordinate 26,074,260 of NC_133344.1, read as the reverse complement.
TGGTATACCCAACCGGCAGAGGGCATCATTGACTTCCATTCAAAATCATGATCTAAATTCACCCGCTTTACAGCGTATCAGTTACACAAGATTCATTTTTAGGATATGTGTACGTAAGTTAATTGTTACTTCTGGTGTTATTTGCAATGTTTATGTTTTAATCAGGCAGGATAATGGATTTATAAAAACCGTTAAGGTTGAGCGTGTTTGCTGCATTCTGGTAATGACACGGGTATCAATTAAGTTTTTTGACATTAAGCTACAGTCAGTGTTACAGTATTTCTCTGAATAAGTTAAGGTTACTTGTAAAGATAACATAATTATGATTATTTGTGATTATTTATTTAGATTTCAGAATGAGCACGTTTGTTATTAATACTAAATATGCTGCGGTCTGTCCGCTGATCTGATACTGTAATGAAGATGAATGTATAGTAACTTTCAGTATAGTAACTTTCAGTAAATAACTATGTACATGCTTAGGACGTTTGCGTTGTAATAACGGTATAAGGGAGACTTCAGATATAAAAACGGCTAATAGTAAAGTGATGTTTTATCATTAAAATCTGATAACGTCCATTGATTTAATAAAAGGTTTGGGCATACCAATATGGTGGCGTGGTGGCTTCACAATTGTGACGTCATGCACAATCCAGTAATTTATATACATCAGTGCTTGAAACAACCCAGCATGGGTAAAATCACAATTCCCTTGTCTGAATATATGCTCATGTTATATAACTGGTATATAAACATCATCTGAAAGCTGATTAAATAAGCTTTCCATATGGTTTGATAGGACAATATTTAGCCGAGATATAACTACCCTGGTGAAAAAATAGTATGCTAAATATATTTAATTTTGATATACTTAAGTATACTTGCAGTCACACTAATGACCAGTATACTTAAAGTGTGCTATTGATTAGTTTATTTAAAGAGTGCTATTTTGGAACAACTAATTTTGTACTTAATATATTTTAGTTGTATATTAATTGTAACAAAGTACAACTTTAAGTGTATTTAGTGTACTTTTGTGTGCTAAAGTGGAACAACTTTAAGTGTATTTAGTACAATTTAAGTACATGACTGTTTTTGTGCTAAATTCATGCTTGATAAGTGGATTTAGAGTGTGTTTTATTTATGTTAGGAGTACATTACAAATGTATTATGAGTGTCTTGCAAACATACAATCAGTATATCTTAAATAGACTGTTTGCGTACATTCTATATATTTTTGGCCAATCCAAAATTCTAAAAACTGCCCTGGTGAAAAATGAATATGCCAAGTACATTACATTTTGTATACTTTTACATATCTGCAGCTAGATTAGTAATGAGTATACTTCAAGTGCGTTAATAATTAGTTAACTTAAAGAGTGCTATTTTGGGAATAGATTACTTTAGCTGGTAACATAACCAAAATAATTTTTTCCAAATAAATAAAAGCTGATTAAAACAGTCAAAAACAATTCATTTTAAATATATTTAAAATATAGTTTTATTCACAGCATTCAAAGTGTACAGTATTTGCCTAAAAATTGAACAATTACTCATTGAAGAATGTCAAGATGATTGAGTTTACAACGTCTTTCTCTCCCAAATCAACTTTAGTCTGGCAGGTTTTGGTTCAGCCTAAGGAAATCTGAAAAAGAGAGACAATAAGCTCAATTAAAAAGTGTTTAATATTAAAACATTACATTTATTTAAGACTTACTGTATTAAATCTATAGTTTACTGGCAGAGATTGTATAGCAGATATATTTTTACCTAAACTAGAGCTTGACTTAAATGTCATCATATATATTAAGGGGCGGTTTCCCAGACAGGAATTAGACTAGTCCTAGACTAAAATAAATGTAAGAGCTGTCCAAACTGAAAACAACTTGCTCTGACATATCTTAAAATACATCAGTGCCCATTGTTTTACATCGTTATGCACATAAGTAATGTTTTTAGTAAGGCATGTTTGTTAAAACTATCCTAATTAAACTAAGGTCTAGTCCTGGATAAAGCTAATCCCTGTCCGGGAAACCACCCCTAAGAGTTTTCATTATAATGACTTGCCTATATGGGCTGCAAAATCCTCCTTACATAAAATACTTCAGCTCCTAAAGAAAGATTTTATTGTATTAAATTTAAATGTAAAAATTGTCAGAAAGAAAATGCAACAAGCAGACAATTGGGTGTTTCCTGGAAAGGGATTATCTTAAAACAGGACTAGGCCTTAGTTTAATTAAGAAATATAACCAGTTTCAAAAAACATGCCTTAATAAAAACATTACCTGTGTGCATTTTGAGGCAAAACAAAGGACACTGGTGTATTTTAAGATATGTCAGTGCAAGTTGTTTTCAGTTTGGACAGCTCTTACATTTAGTTTAGTCTAGGACTAGTCTAATCCCTGTCCGGGAAACCGCCTCAATATGTATAACGTTATCTAAACTGAAGCTTGATTTACTACTACGAATGAATTATTATATCTTAAGAGTTTAAAATGACTTACCATTAGCTGCAAAGTCCTCCCTACAAATGTCTTTGAAAAACTTTAGCTTCTGAGGAAAGAATGCAGCATCATTAATACTAAATACAGTTAGGTAAAAGCCTTACAACCTCTAAACAGTCAATAAATGGTTGACTTTCACGCTACATTTAAAAAACAGATTTTCTGACGCTACCTTTTTTCATTAACATATACATACACACCAATACATATATTTAACAAAACAATCGGGTGTACTAATTCGATATAACAGGCTGACAGTGCTATCTTTCAAACCTTTAACATTAGCTATAAGCTAAGCTAAGCTACACAGCAGCTTATCACTAATATAGCGAGTTAGACACCGCTTTTTTGACAACATTTCGCATTCGAAATATGATAGTCTACTGTTAAACTTCAGAATGGTCAAACGATAATCAAATATAATTAATTTTAAGCTATTTTAACGTACCTTGGGACTGAATCCGTCCGCCTTGAACGACTGGTAAAAATCAAAATACGTGCGTCGTGACGTCATCACACACACGTCAGATGCATTATTCAAATCTCAGAATTCACTTTTCTCTGAAATGCATTTACGAAAACTGTTTAAGTTTTGTACAGCTAAAAGCGGTATGCAATTGACTGAAAAACTACAAAAAAAAAAAAAACACTCATATTCCCCTTACGAAAATGAATGTTTTTTTTTTGTGGTAAAAGTTTAGTAACCATGTTTTTTTGGTGTATTGATTATTATTAGCAAAACCACGGTTATTTTGTGGTAAAACACAGTTAATTGGTTTATCCAATGCTTGACTATAGTGAAGTTAAAGTGTACCTTATGTTAATAGTATATTACAAATGTATACATCTACAATATAAAATGTAACTGAACATACTGCTCTCTCGTAATTTTAAGCCCACGTTATTTCTCCATAAAATAATAAACATTTGTACACCCCATATACTTTGAAAATGTACTTAAAATATACTGTTTCTAAAGAATACTAAATAATGTATTTTAGAAATATACTGTCAGTGCATTATTATAATGATAACTTTAAGCATACCGATAAAGTATACCTAAAATACATTTTAAAATAAGTTTAAATTTAGTATACTTTAAAAATTGCACAAAACTTTAACTTTAAGTATATTTTTCTAAAGTATACTTTTAGAAAATATACTAAAGTATATTTATTTTGAAGTATGTTAAAAGTTTAATTGTAAAAAATACGCGCAAATGTGTTGTAAGCATACTTTAAATATGTTTAAAGAAAGTACATTCCTTTGTAAGTATATTTGTAATGTACTATTGCAAAGTTAAATATACTTGAAATACAATAAAGTATATTTGTTTTTCACCAGGGTTATCGGTGCAAAAAATATAAATATTAAGAAAATTGCCTTTAATGTTGTCCAAATAAACACATATGTAAAGCACTTTGAATGACCTCTGTGTATGAAATGTGCTATACAAATAAACTTGCCTTCCCTATATTACTAAAAATTTTATATATTTATGTTTGGAAATTTACAAAATATCTTCATGGAACATGATCTTCACTTAATATCCTAATGATTTTTGGCATTAAAAACATATTTTGACAAGCTATTACTACAAATATACTAGGGATGCACCAATAAGATTTTTTTGGGCCGATACCGATTTAAACAGACAACTTCTGTCCGATGCCGATATTAAACACTTGTATACAATACTAAACAGTTGGTCTGGTTTCTGCATCAAATTATTTTTACTGAACATGGATTGGATCTAATTAACATTCAACTGACCAACATAATAAGAGAGGCACAAATTAAGCTAAAACAAATATAATAAGACAGCATGACAACCTTAAAAGATGGTTTTTGCTATTCAGCATTTATTTTTTATTTTATTTTAACTCATTTTTTTTTTTTTTACATATAATGGATTTCTTTATGCAGTTAATTAATAAACAATCGGTATCTGCCTTTCTCGTGCTATTGCCGATATGCCGATGGTTTCAAATTCATCAAAAATCGGCCGATAAATATCCGATGCATCGGTGCATCACTAAAATATACTTATAATTTTAATGACCACAAAATGTGACCCTGGACCACAAAACCAATTATATTTTAATCTGAATAAAAAATTCTCAAATTGTTGTAATTTTGTTCTGAATTAGCCATCACACAATCCCACTGCTAGAAAAGCATCTTCATCATTACTGACATTCATCCCCGTGTCAACTTTCCCATGTAAAAACGAACCAATTTCCCAATACAAATCATTCCAAAGCTTCAACAGTTTCATTCAAGATGAAGTCATGATTCTTCGGTTTCTCTGGCGCAGTGAGTGTTTGTTTGAATGTGAATTGAGATGCAGTGGGAGGCTTTGCCGGTCGCTGTGGAGATGTGTTTTGAAGTGAATCGGTGAGATGTCTCAGGGACTAAGCCTGCTCTTATTCTAGCGTCTCTGTGAGGGAAGCTACAGCAGATTATCCACGAGCTGACAGCAACCAAAATAGAACGAGCCAGATTTTCTTTTTTGTGCGTGTGATGCCTTTTTCTCCGTCTCGTTCTTTCTCTCTCTATCCCACTCAGTTTTCTCCTGCTGTCATTTTAGTTTTCTTCTCATTTGAACATTCTCCAAGTCGTATCCTCGCATGGCTTTTGGCCTACTTATTTTATGATCAAGTGTCTGCGGTTAAGCGTATGTGTTAATGTCTGCATTATGCCCGTGTTTGTTTGAGAACGTTTGCATGCGAAGTGACCGCACCCCATTGATTTGTGGAGAGATGGGCTCTGCATCCACTATTGGCTCAGTGTTTCCTCCTGGACTCAGCACAATTTTTTTGTGCTGGCTAATGTTTTTTTAAGAGCATCCAGCAAATTGTACAGACAATGTAACTTGTCTTTTTATTGGCTACCACACAACATGTTTTATTTATAAGTGTATTGACGATCGCAAATAGTTGAGGAGCAAAAAAAGAAATCCCAAAGCTGCGTTACAGTAAATGACGTGGTTGAAAGCAGTTTTTTCAGACCACCGTGAGCGAAAGCATTTGTCAGTTTAAGACCTGGAGTGATAATAAGCCCTTTGTCAGTTTGTGTCTGTAATTTACGATCCTTTTGTTTTGAATATAATGCACTTTTGTTTTATCACTACACACGAAGCCTTTAAAGTCTAATGTACTGTTAATCTTCAGAATGCTACAAAACACGTTTCAGCAGATCCAACACCTTGATGTTAGACAAGCCCTGATTTTAGGTCATTCATATTAGGTTGCTGTAGAAAATAGCTGATACACTTGAGCCACTAAGAAAGGTTTCTTCAAAAACCTGCTGACCCTGCACAGGGCCTGTCTGAATGTAATAACACCTCTGGATGTGGTGGCTGGCTCGGTGTCATATCTACTGACTGTGTCTTCATAGTGTCAGATCTTCTAAACCGAAATTAAAATGAATTTAAAACAACTCAATAATGATAAATAATTCTGTTTCGTGTGACTTCGTTTACTTGGCTCACACAGACGAGTCGGGTTAGTGGGGACGTTTGGCAGACAGCTCGTGCATGGGTGAAAGGTTTTTAATGTAGGCTTTAGTAATGCTAATACTAAAAGAAGCTTCATGCATTGCTTCCCTTGAGAATTTTTAAAGAAACTTATTTTTGAAAGATATTTTAGATGATAAGGAGTAATATTTCAAAGACGAAAATAGCATTATACTGACTTCTTCCAAAGAATATATTTATAATGTAAATTAATTTTTCCTGGTAGTAATTTATTCCTAAACCAAAAAAATAAGATTTTTATATAAAAATATATTTACATAAGTGTTTATTTATTTAACCAATGACAGATGGGGCTGTTTTGCATTTGTTGTGCCTCAATCTGTGTTTTTTACTTTAATGTGTTTGTTTGTTTGTTTGTAATCGCAGGGCAATTCAAGACTACTTTAGTTTTCATTCAGAAGGGGTAATAAACCCATAATGCTTTCAGACACATTCATTTAATCTTAATATATTTTGCATCTCATTTCTTTTTTACTGATCATTACTCTTTCCCAGCACACAATATCTGTGCTATTTATTTATGGCTTTTATTAACCACTTTAACAAAATAATATTTTATGTTTTTGCTGTATAGAAACTAAAACAGTTATTTTTATTTCCTACATTTTGTGGGAAAACTATGGTCAACTTAGGTCTCTATAAACAGATACGAAGCTTATCCCAAAGTAAAAGTTCCTGTACAATTTTAACCGTTCTTTTTCTCCTTTTCTCTCCTGCAGTACATAACAAATCATCAAAGCCAGGATTAAAATTCGTGAAGGAGCAGCTTTGACTTCTGGATGACTTAAGCGTATTAGCTTTAAAACCAAGATGAGGAGTTTCAAGTGATGTATGGCAGACTTCAAAGATGTTTTAATCTGTCGGTAGGCAGATGCTTTTACTTGGGCTATTTGTATCAGGACGCAGTGTTTTTACATTCTGATCGATAGTTTCTCCAGCTCACACCAACCTGATGTTATGTCTTGTTAAACAGCTGTCGTTAAACAGCTGTTCTTCCCCTGTATTTTAATCGGTTTATTTTAAGGTCTTCGGCGGAACAACATGCTGGATTTAAATCCTTTGTTTTAATAAATACGTATGGTTTAAAGGATGTAATTGCACTCCACTTTACTCCGCTGTGGTGCACCTGTGTGAATATAAATATAAAGATGACATTGGGACCAAGTAATTGCAAAATTGCTCAGAAAATAAATTGGAGATGCTAAAAATGCCCTGTAAAAATAGTCTCCCCATAAAAATAATAAAGTAAAATGTTTTCGTAGGAACAGTGATTTTTATTTATTTATTTATTTTGTGTATAATGAATGAGATTATTCATCAACATGTTTAACAGAATATTCAGTTGACTGGACTATGTGTTTGTCTAAACAGTTTTATATTAAACAAGGGTTTAAAAGTTCCCGGCATGCATTTTTAGCAAGTTAACTGGTGATGTGGTTAATATTAATAAACAGAATTACTGTTTAACCGTTTGCTGACTTTATTTATGCTGTTGTTGTTGTCTCTGTTAGTTTTCTTTTGTTTTCAAAAATTATATTTAAATGGATGATATGATATATCTAAACTATGCCCATAGGGACAAAAAAGGACAAGCCCAGCACGTTGGGTTGTAATTTAACCTATGCTAGGTTTTTTCAACCCAAATTGCTGGGTTGTTTTAACCCATTATTGTGTCAAATATAAACATTTTCTGCATTAACCCAATGGCTGGGCTTGTCCCTTTTTGACCCATCGCTGGGTTGAAAATAACCCAACATTTTTAAGAGTGCAGTAATAAAGATAAATAATACATTTCAGTATTTTTTTATTTGTGGCACTGCCTTCATTTTTTTAAATGTTATATTATGTTCTATGATGAGTCAGAAATCCACTTAGGTTGCATAAGTGTGTTAAGTTGATTCAACATGTTTTCTTTTTAGTGAAGATGAGAGACATGATAGACATTGGACATTACTTAGTAAATAAGAGTTATTTCAACTATTTGGTCTAAAAGTTGAGTAAACTTAAAAATGTCCTGAAATTTGTTGCATTTAAAGTGTTCTCAAGCACAGTAAATATCTGTGTGTCTGAGTGAGTGTCCTGCTATAGGTTGGTCATATTCAGGGTGTTCCCTTCCTGTGCCCTGAGATGCTGGGATAAACTCTGCTGACTTTAAAATATCATGTGATCAGTAGTTCATGGCAACATGTTTTACCTTAACTCACCAAAATAAATTTATAAAAAAACTTTTACTTTTTTTAAGTTATAGCAAATTTGGATTGGATTTAAAATAGTAAGTTGATATTACTTGCACAGCCAATTTGATTATACCTAAAAATTTAAGGCAGCCATTTTTATTTATTTTTTTGCTAGAGGAGTTGGATTGTGAGAATACGTTATTTAATGTATGGCTCAGAAAGGCACATCATTTATATGACATTCATACATTTTTAGGTGTCTGAAGTGTTAAACTTTTTGATGGCACTTACAGTAAGTATTGCAAGAAATAATAACATTGCTCCTCTTAGTTTAAATACAAATTCTGTTTGACATTTATTGTAATTATGTTAAGTTTATGGTAAATGGGCAGGATGGGCATTATTAGGTTAACTCTCAGGTTTCAAACCAGAACAAAGTAATATTATATGAATGATTTAAAGGCATGGTTTATGATTAGAGAAAGGTACACTGATAAAAATGATGCACTAGATTTGTATGCTCTTTTATAATGAGCATATATCAATGTTTACCAAGCTGAATTACAATTTTAAATGCATAAATAATACTAAGAGCCTAAACCTTTAACTCTTATTAACAACTATTTAAATACCACTTGAAAACATGAATAATACAAATATTCAGGCAAAGGGCTTATGGGTATTCAACACAGCACTTTTACTTAATTTTTTACTGTAGTTAAAACAACACTTTATACTTTTAAGGTAACTTTGTAATTACGTTATAAATATTTAGCAGATTTTTTTAAGTAAAGCTGCTTATAATATGAATAATGTTGACACAACAAATCACTTTATCAGTGCAAACGCTTTTTATGGCCATGACTAAAATGCATTTCATGTTCTAAAAAGGATTTTTATATATAGAAATATTTTTAATCATTAAACATTTGTTGAAGAATCTATTTGAATTGTCTTCTTGCCTTTAAGTATTTAATCACTTAGAAATTACAATTAATTTCAACTTCAATAGAGGAGTTGCTATAAATTATAAAAATTAAGTTGAAATAACTTAAGCTCATTCAACTTTATTTTAATAATTTCTAGCAACTCCTATCTAGTCAAGAAAGTTGTTAAACATTTTTTTTTTACTTTTTTTTAAAGTGCAACAAATAATTGTTTACAGTGTAGTAACCATTTTGCCTAAATTCTTAAAAGGCTGATATTTTATTCAACAAATCTTAATTTATAACAGCTACATTTATAATAATTTATATAAAATATAATAGTTTTATTTAATTTCCAGTCAAAATGTTGCTTAAAAAAATCGAAATGTACAATATTTTTAAATGATTGACAGAATGTACTGCCTTTGATTTATTCAGTTTTATTGACTCGATGATTATTTAATATATATAATCCTTATTCATCCTTAATGAATCATGTGCTTGGGAAGTGAAAATGGATGGGTTTGTGCAATGAAGGATACTAGTTTAAAAGTTTTTTAATAAACATATTGTATATATAACTTTAAGAAGCATTCAGAAATCTTTTTTGTTTGTTTGAACTTTTCCCAAGCCTATAAACATTATCTACTTGTCTATGGTTTGACAACACTTCTGATAAGACCTAAATAATATATCCCAATGTTTATGCATATGATTTTTGATGATTTCCTTTCCAGCGTTTGCAGTTTATTCAATGATTTAGTCTGACTTAAAGACAAAATTGTACTTTAGTTTGGTCATTCCCGAGGTGAATAAAATGTCTTATTTAGTCACTACAGTAATATACTGTTAAACCACATGCCGAATCTGTTGCACTTGTTTAACCCGAAAGTGTTACAAACTGTTGGAAGTCACGCCTGCATGGTTTTGTGGAGCTGAATGATGCTGTGTTCGCCTGAGAAACTTGACGTCACTCTCCCTCATTTAAAGTGAAGTGTGGCAGTGTGATTTCATGCATCAAGAAGGAATCTGAATGTGTTTTCTGTGCTTGGCTATAAATAGCAGATAACAGCTCTTTCCAAATCCAGAAATAGGTTCTCTGGAATTGGATTCCAAGCCTAGCAGCACTTTCCATTTAAACAAGCAAATATACAAGACATACATCACCTTGTCAGATTAAGAGTGCCACTTTTAAACCAATCTGAAGCTTTATCATTTATACATGGTGATTTTATTACATTACAGGATAAGATGTAGTATATAAAATATTGGTGTAGAACAAAACATTCTTTTTTAAAACTTAATTTGATTTCATTGATCTATTTAGTTACATGCAAAGAAGGAATACCAGTTGTGATTTCATTGTACATTTTTATCATTTTATTTATTACAAGATGCTCTGGAATGCTTGATTCTGATTGGCCAGTCGAGACATTCCAAGGTTAGTTATTCCCTGATAATGACCATTCAAATGACTGCTAATAATGCTACTCATCCTGATACAGCGAGTCATCTTGACAGGTGCAATTTAATACTTTTGCATAAATTCAATATAATTAATAACATAAATGAGACTTTACTTAAAAATGATTCAATCAAATGCATTGTCCTCTTATTTGAACTTTCCATCAAAAAAACAGCTTTTCCTCGTGAAAGGTTTACATTTCTTATAAATTAGCGAATAAAATTATCAATATTTAATCAATTTTATTTTTATGTATAAATATTTACTCATTTGGTAATTAGATAATGTACATCCAGCTGGGTTGTTATTACAAATAAATCCCTGGGGTATACAAGATCACCCTGTCGGGATTTATTCTCTGATAACAACCTGGCTGTAAATTATCCCTTACATATTAATTAATTAAAGGCGGGGTGCATGATCTCTGAAAGCCAATGTTTACATCTAAAATCACCTAAACAAACAGAATCTGGACCTTCTTTTGATAGACCTGCCCCACACATACGAAACCCAGGCAACGATGTCGGTTAGTAGACACGCCCCTTACCGCTGATTGGATACAAGTGTGTTTTGGTACTCGGCCCGACACCCTTTTCCAAAGTGTTTTTCAAAAATCATGCACCCCGCCTTTAATATATTGTTTTTGTATATTTAAACTTTTTTACTGAATTATTAAATCATTAAACAAGTGAATCCCCCTGCTTAACATAATTATTTTTGAATTATCATTATAAGACAAGAAATGCATAATAGCAAACAGATCATTAACTCTATTTAATTTTTGAAAAATAAAATGACGTGCTGGGTTTTTGTTTATCATTCAACTAAAATCCAAGTGAAATTCGCTTTGAAAGAGTTTTCACCCCACCTGGAAATGTTCAAGGACATGACAGACCTGATCCAGTGCCTAAATGCCAAAGCTTACTGTATATCCACATACACGCACACACATACACAAACAAGTACTGTGTGTGGTAGCGGCTGTCTGGCTTTGATCTGTGTATTTCCCTTGTACTTTGTCAAAAGTGGCCTAAGCGGCAGATATGTGTGTGTGTGTGTGTTGAAGTGGGGGCTCTGAAGTCTTAAGAATGTGCAACTTTCTTCCTCCTTTTTTCTCTACTCATGTCCTCTCTCTCATATTATAAGAGTCTTTATTATGTGGGCAAAAGTGTGAAGGGGGGCTCTTCTGTTTATTAATATAGGAGACGGGTTCCCACACACAGAACAATGTGTTGGCTGATTGAAGCGATATTGTCGGAGTGGTGCGGTGCTGATAAAAATGCACCCTGCTGGAAGTCAGCAGCTATGTCCGAAACCTACAGGACAGTCAACTTGCCTGATCAGTGCCCATTTAATGACTAAACAGGCTGTGTTTTTCATGTAGTGCCTCCTATATGGAAACCATAACATTACATCTACACATCTACATGTATGATAAATGTGTGACCCTTCCTGTGAAAACCCCACCATTTTAATTTTTTTGTGATTTTTACATAAAATCATCTTCATGATGTAAATAACACTCTGTGAAAATATAACCTTAAAACCTTTAATAGTAACTGAGTAAGGTCATGTCAAAGAAGCACGCTATCACTGCTGGTATAGGATACTACGATGCCCTCAAAAAAACGAACGGATGAAGTCTTTTCATCGGTTTTTAACAGCCTTTGTGTGGAAGCAACAGGATCTAACCGAATAATCGCACCACGTGATGTGATTGGCTCGCATCTCTGACAAAACACTAGCACATGTGTCTGTTTCCCTGCGAGTGTGCTTGTTATTCACCGTCTACAATTAATTCATGTTTTCCTCCTTGTTCCGAACCCCTCCGAGCTGAGATTATGAATGAAGCACGCCACCGTTTGTAACACGGCAGACGTGTTGATGGAAAGACTAGCGCAGAGTCAGAGGAAATTGCAGATGGTATCGGCCAAGTTCAAATGCACTTTCACCACCCTCCCTCCCGTTCCCTTCCTGCTATTCTTCTCAATGCACAAACGGCCAGGAGCTAGGTATGCGCTCGTTCATTGTGTACAGCAGGGGGTCCCTTACTTCACTCGCTGCCCCATCTAAAAGAGGGTTGCAAAATCCTGTGGAGTCCCCTTAGCCGTGAGCAGAGCAGACAGGCGCGACTGGGCCGGCAGACATCAAAGTGTCTGCAGCCCTGCCCCTTCATCCTGCTCCAATGGTGCCCCAATGCCCTCTCATTGCCTGGTCACTGGACCACATACTACATTAAAGTTGTCCATTTGGGACACTTTTATCCAAAAAGTGACTTACAATGCATACATTTGATCAGTCTGTGTGTTCCTGGGATCAAAGCCATGACCTTTTAGCCTGCTAACATGATGCTCTACCCACTAAACAACAGGAATATTATATGAGTTACATTATAGCCAGGCCCCATGTGGAATATGCAAATTTTTAGGGCATCCTCTATGCCAATTTTAAGGGGAAAATGCACAGATAAAAACTATTCTGAAGGGTTCTGATTCAAATTTTTGCCTATAAACACCTAGACATGGTACAACAGCGGTCACTGTGGCGTTACCCTTTCACAAAGTACAAGTTTGTGTCACAGGTAGGGGTGGACCCAGATGTAAATAAGGTCACGCCCCTTTCTCCACCTCGAGGAGATTCCCAAAGCCACCCCAATGACCAGACACACAAGGTAAGCATAAATTAAAATGTACTTTATTTAATTAATTAAAAATGATAAATAGGGGAGGGAAAAAGGGGGGAACTTAAAATAACGGCCACTCCAGGCTCTCCTCCTTCATCACCAACTGAGTCTTTACACAGTTCATTCTCCTGACGTTCACTCTCGTTCTCCCTTCCTTTGCAGGCAGCTTGGACACCATAGCACAGTTAGTGCAACTTGGATACTTCTCACCCCTCTGTTTACAGCTCGGGTATATGTGACTGTCCACAGTTCGTTCTACTGACGTTCACTCTCGTTCTCTCTTCCTTTACAGGCAGACACAATAACATAGTTAGTGCAACTTGGATACGTCTCACCTCTCTGCTGTTTATAGCTCAGGGCATGTATGACTGTTCACAGTTCGTTCTACTGACGTTCACTCTCGTTCTCTCTTCCTTTACAGGCAGCTTGGACACAATAACACAGTTAGTGCAACTTGGATACTTCTCACCTCTCTGCTGTTTACAGCTCGGGGCATGGATGACTGTTCACAGTTCGTTCTACTGACGTTCACTCTCGTTCTCTCTTCCTTTACAGGCAGCTTGGACACAATAACACAGTTAGTGCAACTTGGATACTTCTCACCTCCCTGCTGTTTACAGCTCGGGGCATGGATGACTGTTCACAGTTCGTTCTACTGACGTTCACTCTCGTTCTCTCTTCCTTTACAGGCAGTTTGGACACAATAACACAGTTAGTGCAACTTGGATGCTTCTCACCTTTCTGCTGTTTACAGCTCGGGGCATGTGTGACTGTTCACAGTTCGTTCTACGGCGTTGTGATCGCCATGTACGGGGGCGGGCTTACGACAGCGGGCCTGCACAGAAAGGCAAACGACGATGGTTTTCCTAGGGGTCGCCGGGGGCAAAAACCCTCTCGGCGGATGCGCTGATCAGCAGGGGGCGAACTGTCACACCGTCTCGCCGGGCCGAGCGCTGCCCTATCCTCAATGCCCGTAGGCCGATCGGATACCGGACAGGGGCGCCCCTTTGTAGAAGCCACGGGGCGGCGGAACTGCTTCGCCTCTCGCTCTGCCACAAGATAGAACACACAGGTAAAATAGCAATATACAGGTTCGAGGTTGTACTCACACACGCGCTGCCAGCTTCCAAGTCTTCACCGCCACACTCTGTACTGTCGACACACAGGCGGGGCGACTTCCAAAGCCCACGCCGTCACTTTATACTTGGATCGCACCCAGCATACAATAATTAGTGTTACTCACAACCGTCAGCCTCTCCGTCTCCTCCTCAGTAGAAGGATGATGCGGGGTACGTCTGACAAGACACACAGCACTTGCACAGCAACCCACAGCAAATACACAGCACCACTTCAACGTAAAAGGTTTTACATAGCCTCACCCACCACACTACAAGTGTACACACGAGACGCCCGACGTCCTCCGCTTCGCTAAGGTCGGATGGGGGCGATGGTACTACGGTCGGAGCTTTTGGTTCTGCTGCTACGGCTGCTCAATCCACTTATTCCTGCGGCTCACCTACCACGCTAGATCAGGGGTAGGGCCGCCTTCCTGGAGGCGTTCAATAATACACAGGTTAGTAGTTATTGCTTCAAATCAATCCAGAGCCAATACTCACAGCGGTCCTCTTGGTAAATAGTTCACAAACTGCTTCGTTTACTTCCTCCTTGGTTACTCCAAGCGTGTCACAATCTCCATTGTTTTCTTCTACCCACAGGGTTTCCTCTTACAGTAGTATCCACAAAGCGTCCTCGTGGTGCAGTGCTCCTTTAAATACCACAGCTCCGTCCTTTTCGCCTCTCCTGGCTGCCGCACTCTTTCCTCTTGCTATAAGCACTCCGTGGATCAACGGCGCCCTCCGGCTCCTCCAAGGACGGAGCGTGTGAATTTTCTCTGCCCTAGGCAGCAAATGGAGCTTGTGCCCAAAAACGACTCCCCTTGTGTTTCAGCAGAGCCCTTTTATTTCAAACAGCCTCCAACCATATTTCGCTACCTTAATCTCTCTCACCTGCGGCTCGTCAAGCCCTGATTCCGTCGTCCTGGCAACCAGGAAGTAAGAAGGTCCGTCCTCATATATGGCCCGATAGGGAAACTTTCCGGGCGGAACCAAAACTTCCCGAACTTTGGTTCCGCTCTTAAAAAAAAAAGATCGTCACCTTGTGACATCCCCCCCCGCCAATCCGTTCTCGTCCCGAGAACGCGTTGTTTGGGGACCGGTAAGGGGTTGATGGGAGCTTTTTTTTTTTTTTTTTTTTTTTAAAAACGTGGTGGGCCATTGGGGGACCTTGGTCTCGACCCGAGGTGGACTGCCGACTACGCCAAATCTGTCACAGGTAGGGGTGGACCCAGATGTAAATAAGGTCACGCCCCTTTCTCCACCTCGAGGAGATTCCCAAAGCCACCCCAATGACCAGACACACAAGGTAAGCATAAATTAAAATGTACTTTATTTAATTAATTAAAAATGATAAATAGGGGAGGGAAAAAGGGGGGAACTTAAAATAACGGCCACTCCAGGCTCTCCTCCTTCATCACCAACTGAGTCTTTACACAGTTCATTCTCCTGACGTTCACTCTCGTTCTCCCTTCCTTTGCAGGCAGCTTGGACACCATAGCACAGTTAGTGCAACTTGGATACTTCTCACCCCTCTGTTTACAGCTCGGGTATATGTGACTGTCCACAGTTCGTTCTACTGACGTTCACTCTCGTTCTCTCTTCCTTTACAGGCAGACACAATAACATAGTTAGTGCAACTTGGATACGTCTCACCTCTCTGCTGTTTATAGCTCAGGGCATGTATGACTGTTCACAGTTCGTTCTACTGACGTTCACTCTCGTTCTCTCTTCCTTTACAGGCAGCTTGGACACAATAACACAGTTAGTGCAACTTGGATACTTCTCACCTCTCTGCTGTTTACAGCTCGGGGCATGGATGACTGTTCACAGTTCGTTCTACTGACGTTCACTCTCGTTCTCTCTTCCTTTACAGGCAGCTTGGACACAATAACACAGTTAGTGCAACTTGGATACTTCTCACCTCCCTGCTGTTTACAGCTCGGGGCATGGATGACTGTTCACAGTTCGTTCTACTGACGTTCACTCTCGTTCTCTCTTCCTTTACAGGCAGTTTGGACACAATAACACAGTTAGTGCAACTTGGATGCTTCTCACCTTTCTGCTGTTTACAGCTCGGGGCATGTGTGACTGTTCACAGTTCGTTCTACGGCGTTGTGATCGCCATGTACGGGGGCGGGCTTACGACAGCGGGCCTGCACAGAAAGGCAAACGACGATGGTTTTCCTAGGGGTCGCCGGGGGCAAAAACCCTCTCGGCGGATGCGCTGATCAGCAGGGGGCGAACTGTCACACCGTCTCGCCGGGCCGAGCGCTGCCCTATCCTCAATGCCCGTAGGCCGATCGGATACCGGACAGGGGCGCCCCTTTGTAGAAGCCACGGGGCGGCGGAACTGCTTCGCCTCTCGCTCTGCCACAAGATAGAACACACAGGTAAAATAGCAATATACAGGTTCGAGGTTGTACTCACACACGCGCTGCCAGCTTCCAAGTCTTCACCGCCACACTCTGTACTGTCGACACACAGGCGGGGCGACTTCCAAAGCCCACGCCGTCACTTTATACTTGGATCGCACCCAGCATACAATAATTAGTGTTACTCACAACCGTCAGCCTCTCCGTCTCCTCCTCAGTAGAAGGATGATGCGGGGTACGTCTGACAAGACACACAGCACTTGCACAGCAACCCACAGCAAATACACAGCACCACTTCAACGTAAAAGGTTTTACATAGCCTCACCCACCACACTACAAGTGTACACACGAGACGCCCGACGTCCTCCGCTTCGCTAAGGTCGGATGGGGGCGATGGTACTACGGTCGGAGCTTTTGGTTCTGCTGCTACGGCTGCTCAATCCACTTATTCCTGCGGCTCACCTACCACGCTAGATCAGGGGTAGGGCCGCCTTCCTGGAGGCGTTCAATAATACACAGGTTAGTAGTTATTGCTTCAAATCAATCCAGAGCCAATACTCACAGCGGTCCTCTTGGTAAATAGTTCACAAACTGCTTCGTTTACTTCCTCCTTGGTTACTCCAAGCGTGTCACAATCTCCATTGTTTTCTTCTACCCACAGGGTTTCCTCTTACAGTAGTATCCACAAAGCGTCCTCGTGGTGCAGTGCTCCTTTAAATACCACAGCTCCGTCCTTTTCGCCTCTCCTGGCTGCCGCACTCTTTCCTCTTGCTATAAGCACTCCGTGGATCAACGGCGCCCTCCGGCTCCTCCAAGGACGGAGCGTGTGAATTTTCTCTGCCCTAGGCAGCAAATGGAGCTTGTGCCCAAAAACGACTCCCCTTGTGTTTCAGCAGAGCCCTTTTATTTCAAACAGCCTCCAACCATATTTCGCTACCTTAATCTCTCTCACCTGCGGCTCGTCAAGCCCTGATTCCGTCGTCCTGGCAACCAGGAAGTAAGAAGGTCCGTCCTCATATATGGCCCGATAGGGAAACTTTCCGGGCGGAACCAAAACTTCCCGAACTTTGGTTCCGCTCTTAAAAAAAAAAGATCGTCACCTTGTGACATTTGTACCTAGAGAGTGCATATTAGTACATCAAATGCATGCATATTCGTATCCAAATTTTTAACGGGTACAGTGACAGCTTTTGTACCTTTTTCTGAGAGTGTATAAGAAGACGAAATTAGTGTGGCTATAAAACCTATTTGGCCTGGTTGACAGAAACATGGGTTCACAGGTGAATAGTTTTTGAAACGTCCCTTCTTATAAGAGCGTAGTGGGTGGTGCTCCCCCAGGAAAGAGCGGAGCGGAGAGCCCCACCTTATTCAGTCCTCTCCGGGTTTGCACACAGCTTCTCAAGTGGCCCATGAAAGCCCATTACCTCCTTGGGGGAGGGCTTAATTGAAGCTGAAATGCTGAGAGACAATGGTGCGCAGAAACCTGAGTGAATGTAAGTATGAGTACAGCACTTCCCCGTGGCATTAAGGGTGGCATAAATGACAATAAACTGCTTTGTAACTCCGCGATACGGCCCTATATATCTGCTCCGAGCTCATTAGAGAGGACCGTACACAAAGACAGCAATCAGTCAGGAGGCGCACGGGTGACTGCCACCGCTTGCATCATTAGCCATCCCACCGATGCCATGTGATACATCCCAGCTCCTCCACCAGCAGCCATATCATAAAAGAGACGAAATCAGCTACCGAAGAGCTCGGATAAAAAAACCTCTTGCTCTTTGCAGAGGATCTGAAGTGGAAAGTTATTCGTTTATTCACCGGGCAGGTGGCAAGAATACGTCGCACAGGGGAGGATGTGATAAAAGGAATCTCCTGAAGATTGCCAATAGTAGTCATTTTCATTTGAATGCATTTCAACACTGGTGAAGTGTGTCGATTTTTCTTAGCACTACTTTTTAATCACAACTTAATATTTAGAGACAACTGCAGGTACAGCATTGGTAGGTGTGGAGTATCGACTGCAAACAATGATTTTGATGGCACTAAAATTACACAATTGCTGTAATAAATAAGTGAATACAAACTGTCAATGCTGTTATCACTACATTACCCAGCTTCCCTTGTGATATAGCCAGTTGCCATGGAGATTTGTAAGTGCTTCAGCTGCATCTAAACCCATTTAATGCAGGTATAAAAACCTTCTGGAGCACTGTTTTATTTAAATTGTCACTGATTTTATTTTGTACTTCCGGATATTTTTGCATGTAGCCATTAGTAAAACTGTACTGAAATCAGTGATCACTGAGTGCAGATACTCTGTGTGTAAATCTTTTGAATCAGGTACAGAATCATACCCATGTGTCTACCATACAGCACCCCATACCCCCCAAACCTACTTAATTGATCCACTCACTGGCTTTCGGTTTTTCCTTTTCATCCTTCATCTCCTCTACTTTGAACTTCCTACCAGTTCCCACAACAGGACTCCACCGTTTTATCAGTTCTTCTTTGCTATAATGCGTTTTACCCATAATGCACTTTTATCTCAGAACATTACATTATAATGATGTTACGTTATCACTCACTACCCTTAAACTGCCTATTCTCAGACTATAACTTAATACTCTTTATAGATTAAAACAGGAGATTTAAAGGGATAGCTCATCCAAAATTTGTTATTTGCTTAGGGTGCACTCATATCATACCTAATTCAACCAAACCTGCCCCAGCGTGATTGTCCGCCCTCCCTACTCCTCCAGAAGCACGCACTTTCACTTCAAGGCCCCCTAGTTGCTCACAACAATATTTAAAGGTCCCCCACTCACTCAATTTTTTGCATATAAAATTAAATAGAACTTGGAATGACTAGACAGAAACATTTAAATTTTTGGAAATCTGCAGAGGCCCTGTGGTTAGGACGCACTGGCTTACACTGTACTTTGACCATTCCGAGCAGGGCACGCTTTCGACATTAGAATGTGATTGTTTTGATGAAAACAGCAAGTAAAGCACTTTCTTAACACTGTGTTTTTTTTATTCTGAGTCATTTGGTGCGTGATGACACACAGCCCTCTCACATGCCTATCATATTGCTTAGTTGATTTGTTGCGTGTGCAGCTCAAACATTCACGTGCTCTGTGCATTTTTTTAATGAAAGCAGATGAGTGGTCGTGCAATTGGTCTCTCCTTTTAAACTGCGCTCTCTGCGTTTTGCGATAACAATGTACGTTATGTGCTTAAACCCAAGTGAACCCCACTGAGCCCACCTCTGCAAGTGGGCCAGAGTGTGAAAATCTGATAAAACTTTACGTTTTGTTTGTCACTGTTTGAACTGTTCGTCTGTTCATTACCATGTGAACAGCGGGTACTGCCTCTGGGCGTCACCGCATTAAATATAAAGAAGTCAGCCAGGAAAAACTGTACACTCATTACTTCAATGCAGATTATATAAACAGGCAATATTTGTTTTTGATTATAATTAGTTTAAAAGTAAACATTTCAGGCTTTCTTTGGATATGTGTATCATGTTTGTGTGACGAGCATCATGGAGTTTTTTTGTAATGTGTTTTGAGAGACAGCAGGCAGAGAAAGAAATGTCTGAATGCGCACCCTGTTTATTTTCTTTATTTGACAGAAACACAAAAATCTGTTGTTATTGTGAATATACACAAATTAAAGAAGACCCTTCACAGTTTTAAATTATGTCAAACACGTAAGTGTATGATTATTGATGAAGAGTATTTTAAGTTGATTTTGCTATAATAAGGATAAAACACGTCAACGCGGCACCATGTTTTTGGACCCCAGGGAGTTAAACAAACCACGCCCTGGGACGGTACGGAGTGATCTCACTAGTCGAACGAACCAGGTTTTGGGGGTCAAACGCGCCTGGGTGTGGTTTGGATAGTGAGAGCATGCCCTAATTTTGCTTCTTTCTGACTTTACTCATTCTGTGGTACTTAAAACTTTGCTTGTATTATGTACTTATATGTATATGTAACAAATTAAACTGTGAAAAACAGTATAAAAAATGTACTATTGAGTACACAAACCTGATCTCACAGGAATTTGTATGTATTTTATGTGAATGGCTAATTTGAGTGACAAAGTGCGTACAAGGTGAATAGTACAAAAACGTTTTATTATATTAGACAAATAAAAACAATGATAATACCCCTCCCCTAACCCTACTCCTAAACCCAACATTACCAGGGATGTGATTTTTCCGGATTAATCCGGAATTCCGGATTTTCTGACCTGAAAATGTGACCTACGTGAATCATGCAGATATGTAAAAAAAAAAAAAAATAAGGGGGAAGGGGGGTATCTCACAGCCGTCGCCATGGTAACCCGGGACGGAACCACAATCGCCGTCCCCAATCGCCGTCCCCGCGCAACAGGGCCACACCGGTGGCAGATGACAAAGAGATGCATTTTCCTTCCTTTCCAAGTATCAACAAGGACGTGTTTCTGACCGTTCGCAAATGGCGGATGGCGAAGTATGATTGTATTCACCAATCAGACCCGATCGTTTCTCGCCTCTCTTCTCCTCATTTGCGACGTTTGGCTGTCACTCGCGTGACGCGAAACAAAGCGGCAAACACGTCGGTTTACTTGGTGGATTTGGAGCAGCAATTTTCACAGAAATGAGAGGAAAAACGAGCGCCATTGCAGAAAATCCTGGTGGCGACTGAGAGAGGGACGATGCAACAATATCGGTTCCGAAAAAAGGCAAGGAAATAAGTTACCTCATCGAGCCTGGTTTAACCTAACTGAGCATTACATTCGTGCATGAAACCTGATCGACAAACACGGAGGGGCGGGAATCGCGGGACGGAGTGGAGTCTAGAGTGATGTTTCTTCAGGCTCCTGCGTGAATATAAATGACAGCCACTTCAACCGCGTTTTCATCACCGCGTTTTCTCTTCTAAAGTTCGGTAAAAACACATAAATGGCTTAAAATCTTGTTTAAGAATCTGTTTTATAATGAGAATCTCTCTTTCAGCGCGCCTCTGTGTGTGTTTGCGCCGCGCGACAGCCGATTTGAATCTGACAGAGTTCGTCACTGTACATTTAAAAATCCCACACGAACATTACAGCGTAAATGCTAGGATTAAGATTGATTTTATATATAACAGATAATCTAGATACATTTACCCTAATAAGTTTTTAAAAAACATGGTAATGTTTTAATGTTTTGCTTTAGTGTTTTAATGTCAGACAATCATCGAAATGAGGGGAAAATGAAGAGAAAGGCAGCAGATATAGCATCCTTCTTCAGAAAGAGTAGCAAGAAGCAGCCAAACAAATCTTAGTAAAATACATTAAAGTAGCCTTCAAAATTCACATGATTTTCAGATCTCTAGTTTTTTCAGCAATGGGAGATATAAATTCTGGTTTCAAAGTAAATTTCAAAAGTTTTATTTGATTAAATAGTTTAAAAAACATGGAGGTTGAATTATGACTATAAATTGTATGTTAATCTCAATTCATTTTAATAAAAATTAAATTATTGTAGCAATTGTATGTTATACATTATTCTGTTTAACACACTATAATACTTAAAAGTATTTTAAGGTTGGATGATAGAGATTTTATATGCCACCCCAGAGTAACTGCTGGCCCCTGCCTGGCCACCCCTATGAAAAATCCCTGGCTCCGCCACTGATTAGCAAAACACAAAAAATACATTATATTATAAATCTTTACCCGGACAAGTGACTTTTGTGCATGGACAAGTGAAACACAAATTTACTTGTCCGAAGGACAAGTTCCTCAAAAAGTTAATGTCAAGCCCTGATAAACATATTACAACAATTTACGATTAACTAAGAATAATAGTAAACTTCATTATTGTTAATATTGTGACTCTTGATGAGTCTTGATGACGTATGCAGCTTAGAAATGCGACCTCCGGAAGGCTGCAGACTTAGGATTGAGAAACGGCCTCTGTATCATCGTTTGTTTCAAAGGTTTCGTGTGTTTAAAGTTTTAAGGTTGACCAGTTTGATTAAAATAAATAGCACCTGCACTTTTTTGTACAATTACTTCTATTTATTAGTGTCAACCTTCTATTGTTCATGTTTAACAGCTAACAAAGTTACTCATCTACAGGGGTCTAAAATTAGAAAAAGAGACCTTTAAGACACTTTATTATAACTAAAGGTCCTGTGTAGCACATTTTACAGATATTTGTATTAAAAAAATACTCTGATAAAAATAGAAGTACTGATTTAACAACTTTACTCAAGTAAAAGTATCAAAGTACAGGCTTGGAAATTTACTTAAAGTATCAAATTAAAAGTAGCCATGCCTTTAGTTCTTTATAAGCCATTGCCTACATTTTATTTGGATGTCTGCAAAATAGGCCTTCTTTTGACATGAACATTTGCATGTTACACATTTAGCTGTTAAAGTTGTGTAAAAATGCAAAACAAAAATAAGTTAAAACATATTTTTTATCATGGTTGTTGATATAGAGAGAGGTGGTGATGGAGCAGTGGACAAGACACTTGCTTTTGATTCCCACTGTTACACATCCACCAAATAAGTTGTTATGTGTCATACTGTACAAAAAAGTTGCATGTTGCACATCTAGCTGTAAAATAAATTAAAATGTGTTTTTTTGTTCAAATAAGTTGTTATGGGTCCTACTTTACTATCCGTATAGATCCGCCACCAGTTTGATTGGCGTGTGTGTGTGGGGGGGGTCTCAATATATTTTCCTGCTTTTTTGTCCTTAGCCAATCACATGCCTGATTACAGGGGTGACTGAAAATCATACAAAAACGTGTCAATTTGGTTGTACAAATTTATACGCATTAACCACCTCGTAAAATACATACAGATTGCCATTACGTGTTGGTATTTTACAAAAGGTTGACAGTAGCTCAAATCATGAGCTGTCAAAATCTGCAACACAGACTTTTTTAAGCACACCAATTTCATTGCTAAAAAACAATGTTGTTTTGTGTATTCAGTCTATTACAATGTGTTCCACATACCGAACATTTTTGTAGCTCCAGATTTCCTTGTTTTCCTGTAATGCACAGATTTTGTACAAAACTCATTTATTTGAAAAGCTCTGTGTCCCTGATTGGCCAGCTGATCTGTACGTTGAGATTGGTCTGAATACCTCTGACGTCAGCCAGAAACGTGTCGCTCCTTACTATGTTTGAAAGATTGAAGAACAGGTTGTGGGTCCAAGCGGGAGGAATTATGATAATGTCGGTCTTGACAACATCACCAATCCCAGGAAGTAAACATTTGCCTACAATCCGTGTGCTTTCTGTAGTCCAAGAAAATTGATTTATGTTGGAGACGATAACTTGCATCATCATTTACTTTGGGGTACCTTTTGCATAGCATTAATATCGTACTAATACACACTTACACACCAAAGGAAATGTAAAATCGTGAATCAGACCATTGGTGTTCTTTAATAATCTCCCAAATTTTAAGTCTTGTAGGTCCTGTTAGTTGCTAGCAACACGAGAGAAACCACCACATTTGTTTGATATGCAATGCTGATAATACCCTATGAAAGCTTGCATAAGGTTACATATTAACAAAGAAAAAAGGGTATGCTTAGACATCTCGTAAAATCTAAGCTTTAGCCCAACATTACATAGAAAACATGTTAACGCTTACGCTAATTATGTAAATTCATGTACTTTTGTAAGCTCTAAATAAACATGATTTCTGCACACAGCTCAAAATATTGGAGAAAAACCTGTGTGCCATGAGAAAATAGCTTCTGGCTGGAGAATCTCATCTTGTATGTGTGACTTTACTGTGTGCAGTGAGGCAGTCAAATCTGAAGGCAATTACCATGGAGAGCGCACTCTCCTGAACTAGCCAGCCTATGTAAGCACGCTGTGTCCTCTAATGAGGTGTGACCAGACTCGTGTGTTGCTATGGAAACTCCCACCAAGCCACTGCAATGCCATGAAATCTTCAAAATGATAACCCCCCGTCTCTATGTAGTAATGTTTTATTGTCTGAAGATAAAGTTATTGAGTGTAGCCAAAGCACAAAGCACAAAATCCTATACTTGAATTTCAAATAGACTGACAGGGTGAAAAATGTAAAAACGTACGATATAAACAAAACATTTAGGCATTTAGCAGATCCAAGGGGTGCGAATTCAAAATATGTGTTCAGTTTCATGTGTGGCTCGTCGTGTGAACCAATGTGCATCGTGCGTCATGTCAAAATACGTGCCTGCTGCAGACACTTCGAAAGCGTTTTTTTAGAAAGAGACGCTCACGTTCACAAAAAAACTCGCAATCTTATCATAAACCCCTTCGAAGCATCTGCAGCAGGCACGTATTTTGACATGATGCATGATGCACATAGGTTCACATGATGCGCCAAACACGTTTTTTACATGATGAGCCATACACGAAGGGCTAAATGCATGTTTTGACGAGCTTCGGTTCATGCACCCTCGAAAAGGAAATCACCGGCCACCGCTGATTATGATCTAAAATATGATTGCTACAGTACAACCCATAAGAAAGACAAATCGCAGATGACCTCTCTAACATCCAATATCAATTTCTTAGATATTAATGGTTTTACATATTACTCCTGAGACCCAGAAATCTAATAAATATCTCTGTTACAGTTTCAGAATAGATCTCAACCTGAGCTCAGATTTGCCAAGTCTACAATCAAGTCAATATTATGAAGATTTTAACAAAACTTGATGTATTTGAATAATTGTCTTATTCGTTTCTTTTCTTATTTCAATTTTAGGTGAAAGATCTGTGACTAAGTTGATACTTAAAAATTTAATTGAAATTTAAAGGTAAGTTTGAGAAAATATCTGTGTGGTTCATTATTATTTATTATTTTACCAATGTGCCCTCATATAATCTTGAATCAAAAATGTAACCTTCTTCCCTTCCTCAAAATGATGTGTCTTCAGTTCCTGTCACAAAGAATGGCATGAGGCTGCCCGGGGCTATTGAAGACTTCATTCTGCCTGTGAAAAGATCACAAAAATTAGAAATGAGCAACCCAGTTATCAGGCCCAAATTTCAACAATTTAATCAGTTCTCAATGGACAAAATCAAATCCCTATTTTTTCCACATTTCCGAAGTCGGATATGCAATCACCTAAAGTATTATTAGGAACACCATACTAATATTGTGTTTGACCCCCTTTCGCCTTCAGAACTGCCTTAATTCTACGTGGCATTGGTTCAACAAGGTGCTGAAAGCATTCTTTAGAAATGTTGTCCCATGTTAATAGGATAGCATCTTGCAGTTGTTGGAGATTTGTGGGATGCACATCCAGGGCACAAAGCTACCATTCCACCACACACCAAAGATGCTCTATTGGGTTGAGATCTGGTGACTGTGGGGGCCATTTTAGTACAGTGAACTCATTGTCATGTTCAAGAAACCAATTTGAAATTATTCAAGCTTTGTGACATGGTGCATTATCCTGCTGGAAGTAGCAAACAGAGGATGGGTACATGGTGGTCATAAAGGGATGGACATGGTCAGAAACAATGCTCGGGTTGGCCGTGGCATATAATTGATGCCCAATTGGCACTAAGGGGCCTAAAGTGTGCCAAGAAAACATCCCCCACACCATTACACCACCACCACCAGCCTGCACAGTGGTTACAAGGCATGATGGATCCATGTTCTCATTCTGTTTACGCCAAAATTCTGACTCTACCATCTGAATGTCTCCACAGAAATCGAGACTTATCAGACCAGGCAACATTTTTCAGTCTTCAACTGTCCAATTTTGGTGAGCTCATGCAAATTGTAGCCTCTTTTTCTTCTTTGTAGTGGAGATGAGTGGTACCCGGTGGGGTCTTCTGCTGTTGTAGCGCATCCGCATCAAGGTTGTGCGTGTTGTGGCTTCACAAATGCTTTGCTGCATACCTCGGTTGTAACGAGTGGTTATTTTAGTCAAAGTTGCTCTTCTACCAGCTTGAATCCGTCGGCCCATTCTCCTCTGACCTCTACCATCAACAAGGCATTTTCACCCACAGGACTGCCGCATACTGAATGTTTTTCCCTTTTCACACCATTCTTTGTAAACCATAGAAATGGTTGTGCGTGAAAATCCCAGTAACTGAGCAGATTGTGAAATACTCAGAATGGTCCGTCTGGCACCAACAACCAAATCACCTTTCTTTCCCATTCTGACATTTAGATTGGGAGATTGTCTTGACCAGGACCACACCCCTAAATGCATTGAAGCAACTGCCATGTGATTGGTTGATTAGATAATTGCATTATTGAGAAATTAAACAGGTGTTCCTAATAATTTTTAGGTGAGTGTACGTCACGATATGGAAAAGAAGACAATCGTTATTTCCGTTTATGGTGACTTTAAATAAAAAATACAACTGAGATCTCGAACCTCCTGAGCTATGAAGGAGCAAATTCTGAGTGTTTCATCAAATAGATAATTGGAAGATCTTTTGATAATTTTTTAAGATTAATTAAGAAAAATATTTACTTGGCCAATAATTTTATCAATTAGAAGCTGATCTTAAACATTTCTATAAAAAGCATATAATAAAATATTGGTTTAAAATGTTTTAACATTAATGTCTTTACAGTAAAACCACTCTTAAGTCTCATAATCTAAATCAATTCATCAACGTTTGATTTCAATCATTCATTTCAGTCTTTGACATGATCTTACTCAGTGAATATTAAAGATATCAAGGTTATATTTCACAGAATGTTCTTTACATTATGTAGGATGATTTTATGTACACAACGGTAAATTACTAAAGACGACTTTAGCTGGGTTTTTACCAATTCTTTCTTTCCTTACTGTCCTAATATCATTTAGTAATTATTATGTCTCCCTAACATTTTGTAAATGCTTATTTGCTAATAAAATACAATTTACATGTCAAATGTTAAAGGAAATATTTTAGAAATCGACTGTCTTTAAAATGTACTATATTTACCAAACACCTTTATTCTTTACCAAACACTTGATATCCATGATACTTTCTTGAACTGTACTCTCTGAATAGGCAGAACTGAGGGAAGTGAAACTATGTGGGAGGTATGTGTCATTCAGATTTATTCAAACAACCATCACATTCAGTTAACCGCACACTGAAGATGCCTTTGACATTGTCTTTGAGAGCCAACCAAAAAAGGAAGAGTGCCGGTTGACAGGCTGACTACTACACGGATTGCAGGTTTATACATAGGCACCGTCTGCATCCCAGACACTGTCTGGTCACAGCTCAGTCATTTTTGTCCACTAGTGGCACATTTCTTTCTCCTGGCCAAACTTATGTTTATTTCCAAGGAGCAGTCTTTTTCCCAGGTCCCTCTTGGCCTCAGAGCAAAGGCTTTTGGCAGAGATCCACGTTGCACAAAAGGCCTGAGCATTCCAGTTATCTGTGTCTAATCCCCAGTGTCAGCTCGTGTTAATGTTGCCGCGTAAAATCTGAAGGCGCAAAGCGGCGTGGAATATTAAATACCATCGTCAGAATTCCTCCGGAAAGGCAACTATCTGCTGGTGGCATCAGAGATAAGTGAGGTTTCGTCGGAATCTGTAGCAACTGCAGTAGAGAAGGAGAGGACATTGATGAACCTTCGAGTCCTCTGAGATTCGCTCCGAAGCGAGAAGAAAGTGACTGACGCAAGATTAAAGCTGCATTTCCGTTTTTTTCTCTCTGCCCCCTCAGCCTGAAAAAACAGACAATGGGCGAATGACACGGCTCTGTGGACGGCCGATTATCTCACATCCCTTGGCCTCATCCTCCCCTCTCGCCCACCGTGTCTGAATCTCTAAAAACGTCAGTTACCTTCCAGTGCAATTCTGCGTGCACACAATTCCTATCATCTTATATTTCATACCATATACCTGGATTGTTTACATTTACATTTATACATATACTTTTATCCGAAGTGATTTACGGTGCATTCAAGCTATACATTTTAGCATCCCTCTATTCTTACTTTACATTGATTATTGGAAAGCAGCTGACTTGACATTTCATCTGTGTTGGCTGTGGATTGATCGAGAGACTGTGGGAAGGATGATAAAAGGATTTACAATGGGTGGTCAGTTAGACACAGACAGGTTGTGTGGGGGGGTGGTAATAAGATGCAGACCTGGGCAAAGAAGTGATCTCGCCGGATAGGTTGGTAGAGATGAAGCCCGTTATGGTGGCCGGGCAGCCGCTGACTGTTTTCTAATGACCTGTCAGTTTGGGAAGGACAGGCTGTTTGTTGTCTGTGTGGTTGGGTGGGTCTCATTATCACATGAGTGTCATCTTTCTCTGTTTTCATCCAGCAGGCAGATCACACCCCAGTGACAGGATCAAACCTGCCACACGCTCCTACAAGGGTAGCGTGTGCGAGCGGAGGCTTTTATTTATGACTGTGTCTGTTGATACATGTGCATTTCCTTCATATGGCGCCACAGGTTGGACTTCAAAGACACTCGATCGTTAATCTGAGATCTTAACCAATATCCTTTTGACTTATTGCCTTAATGTTTTCTTCAAGGCAATGTTTATGATAGATTTTTCTGTACTGCTGCACAGGGACTCTTAAAGCGATACTTCAGCCAAATATCAAAATTACCCCATGATTAACTCACCCTCAAGCAATCCGAGATACATACGTCCATCATCTTTCAGAAAAACACTTTTGGGGTTATTTTAGTAAATGTCCTTGCTCGTTCAAGCTTTATAGAAAACAAGGATCCCACACCTTAGTTAACTTCAAATTCAAGGACTTTCCAGGTCCAATACCCTCAAATTCAAGGACTAAATGTGGGGACACATCTCAAGTGAGAGCAAGGTTACATCATGTTAACTTTTAAGATACATTGTTACAGTTCCCTTTTGAGGGAACTCGCGCTGCGTCACTGGGGTGACACTTTGGGGACGCCTCCAGGGGTAAGTGTGTCTGAATGTGTATATCAAATTCAACTAATAGTGAGGCTTAACGACAAAGAGAGGGTGACGCGGGAGCCAGGAAGTATACCGCTATCTGAAATATTACGGCATTACAGGGACGCAGGATGTGTGGAAAGGGAGACTTCTCAGGGAACAACAGTTACATACGTAACCAGAGACGTTTTCATGTGTCAAACAAAACTATGCAGAAAAGCGTTTTTGGTATGAATCAACATTCGCATACAGAAGATATAAGCATTTAAAGTAAACATTTTAGCATGTGTGCTTAAAAAGTCAAGACTTTATTATCCTACACTACACACAGGGAATATTATCCTACACTACACACAGGGAATATGGACTTTTCCGAAAACTTCTTGCATAAAATAGATTCAAGCACTTTCAATGACCTGTATCTATGTATGTACATTTTCAAAAACTTCTCAAGGCCTTGAATCCCCCCCCCCAGATTCACAAACTTTCAAGGATTTCAAGGACCTGTGAGAACCCTGTTTAAACTCCCAAAAAGGACTTCACAGAAAAAATCCACATGGCTCCAATGGGTCTTTTGCAGGTAACTGATGCCTTATTGAAAGAAAATTATCTAAATTTTAAACTTTATAAACTATAAGGGGTTGTGTACACCAAAACTCTTACGCCCGCGGCCGGCGCATGTTTTCAATTGTTTCCAATGGAAGCTCGGCGTTTTTCAAATAAGCCAGCAGCTAGCGGGTTTTTTCCGCGCTGAAAACCGGCGCTCGGCGGTTTTCACGTGCTCGGCGCTGAGAGTCTAGTTGAAAGAGATTCAACTTTGGGAGAAAAGCTCCGCTCGTCAATGTCAGTTCTCACACGGCCGCCCAATCACAGTGGAGGAGGGGCGGGACATTACCACAGCAACCAACCGGCTCGCAGCTGAAGTATCACAGCTACCAAAGTGCTCAGCTGAAGAAAGCTGGCACTCAGCTGAAAAACAGCTGGCATTCGGCGTCCTCAAGGCATTTTCAGCCGCGTTTAAAAGTTTTGGTGTACACAACCCCTAATACTAGCTTCCAGTAATGACGCCATCTTGGATGCGATTTTCAAGAGTCACTGCAAGATTTCCATGGCAACAAATGCTTACTACGCTAAAACTCTCACGTGTATCGCGTAAGTCCAAGATAACACAATTACAGAAAGCTAGTTAATAAAGTTTATAAATTTATATTTTTCTTATGCGCAGAAAACCTTTAACCCACTGGAACCGTGTGGACCTCTGTGAAAGATAAATGCAATTTTTGGAAGTTTAAAGTAAGAAGTTGTTCCCTGATCCCTGCTTTCTATAACATTATAAAGCTTGGAAGGACATTTTCTAAAATAACTCCGAATGTGTTTGTCTAAAAGATGATGGACATATGTATCTCTGATTGTTTGAGGGTGAATATATCATTGGGTAATGTAGTATCACTTTAAGGCAAGATGATTTTCTGTAAAGCACTATAAATAAAATCCTTTTTTTGTTTTTGTTTCCCAATTCCTTGTTCATTTCTTCTTTATGCATTTCCTCTCACTTCATGTACAATGTATGTAGCCCGTCATGTGTGTGGTTTCTTTTTTCTAAATGTGTGTTCTGTGCATTTGGAGATCCTGTGTGCATTACGTGTCTTGTCAAAATAAGTGCCTGCTGCAGATGCGTCTAAAGGGTTTATGATAAAAGGACGCTCGCATTTGCCAGATACTCACATAATCTCATGCGTAATCAGAGTTAACTGTTAAGGGAGTGTCTTGTGTGTATTTTGTGAACGTGAGCGTCTCTTTGATCATAAACGGTTTTGATGCGTGTGCAGCAGGCACTTATTTTGACAAAACACTTGATGCACATGGTTTACATGACGCAACAAACACATATTTTTAAAGGCACACAAGGCAAGTCTGAGTATAATTTCTCTACTAGCTCCCCCTAGTGTCTGGGAGTAAATGCTTTCTATATCTGAGACTTTACAGACTGAAGGACACCGGGTCAGATACAGCGAACTTGCAAGTGGGGTATTCTTCCTACAGATGGTAGGGGCGGGCGAGAGAGTCTTCATTCGTCATGTAATGAGTCATTTAACCATATACCGACTTACGAAGATGATTTATTAACATAAAAATGCTGCCTTGTGTCCCTTTAAAACATGAGCAACACACATGACACTCCGAATACATATTTTGAATTTGCGCCCCTCAGATGAGCAGTCACGAGCCGCCACTGGTAGCCTGTGCGTTTAAAATTGACGCAAAGGCACGATGACCAAATGTGACATGAGAATGTGTTTATTGAATATTTTTGTTTATTGAGTGTTGCTTTTCTTTTTCATAGGCACAGGATATACCAGGATGGGTTTCGGAACCTGAATTTTTCCAAATGCAAGGTCTTAAAACAAACATCAACGCTATTATGTGTATTCACAGCAGGTAAACGCACGCCAGCAGATGTCTATTGGAGCGAGACGTCCCAGCAGTCTTTAGTCTGGGCGGGGCGGGCGGTTGCTGGTCGGTCCGCTCCGAGAGCGAGATGGCGCACGGCTTTATCATATTTCTCTCCGGCTCCAGGTCTTTGTGTGGGATGTTAAGAGCCAGAGTCTAGAATGCCAAACTGTGATCTTAACAGTCAGCTATCTGTCACTCTCATCTGTGGCCTAGATGCGAGCACCATTGCTACCTGTTCAAAAACAAGAAAAAAGGAAAAGGGGGGAGACGCAGAGCGCAAGGACAAAGCTGGGAGCGGAGCAGCAGAACACAGTGTCTGTTGTATACGAGTGCAGGCTTGGCACAAACAGTGACTTTTCTGTAAAACTATCCCACTCCTCCCAGGCCTCTGACTGGGCTCTCAATACTGCCTTTGTCCTTTCACATCGCCAGTGACATTGAGAAGCCAAATCTAGCAACACCTGGCCCCTCGCAGCCTCAGTTGCGCACGCAGTCCAACGCGCTCCCCGCCGCAACTTTGGCTTCATGCTGAACAAGACCTTCATGTCTTCATGGGACGTATGAACTTTATTTTGTTAACCAGCTGTGATATGGGACACGGAAAAGTCAGTTCTCGGAAAAACATTCGCTAATCTCATTTTCCTTCACATATCTCATCTTAAGAGCAGGATATGCTGCATAATTTATGAGGACTCTTTTATTTAAACTATTCAGAGATATGATTCCTGGATTTTTAGGGAGTCCCATTCCAAATCAAATATTCGTATGCAAAATCACTGGGACACATACAGATTAAAGTGTGCTTGGATGTAAAATAGTTTGTCCCTTTCATATACTAGTTATGAATTATTATTTTTTCTTCATAAAAACAGCAGAAGACCAAGGACAAACGAAATTCAATTTCTTTTAATCGTAGTGGCGCTTTCACAGAAGTTTTTGTAAAGGCTTGGTTACGACACCAAGGCCGAGCACACGTAATACTGTATATTGCAGCCCAAGGTTGCAAACAAGAAAAATATGACATAAATAAAAAATCAGCTTTTTCCCAAAATGAAACACAGGGGTGCAGAAAACTTCAGCTTAAAATTCTACTGTTTCCAAAAATAACTTTGTAAGGAATTACAATGGAATGTGGTATAATGCCATATGTTCATTTCTAAATCTGTTGCATCACTGTGCACGTACCATTTTAAGAAACGCCTGCACTCTTGATCCAACATTTAATTTAATTTAGTATACAGTCAAGTGAAATACTGGAACGCAGCCTGAATACATCTTGGAATAAAATTTAACTTGCACTGGCATTTTTCGTAAAAAAAAACTGTTTGTGAAATCAAATGAATCATATAGCAATGATGGAAACAGAATCACTTCAAAAGATTTGTTTTTCTTTTCCTCATCAAGGCTGCAGGAGGAAAGAGGAGAGTTAACCGCCGGTTTTGCTGTGCAATCCGATCTGTTCGACAAGGAGAGGAGGAAAGATGAAAGGAAACAGAAGTGCTGTTGGAGTCTGTCTACAGGAAGAGTCTGATTAGAGGTGAGCCTGCAGCCGGCAATATTGGCTGAAGAGTCAGCCAATCACAGGGGGAGCAGGAGACGGCAAACCGGTCTGCCGGTGGCCACCCGACTCTCTGCAATGTGGGTAGTATCAACTGTATACTTAATTACAATATGAATTTACATCATGTAACTAAAGTTATATTTAACATGGATCACGTAGTCTGCGCACATGAATTAATAATGAACTACGTTCAGCCCAGCCAGAATTTTTACTGGCATCACAAAAAAGTAAAAAATTTAAAACAAATAAAATAGACCTTTTGTTTATTTGTTGTTTTTAAGGGGTTGATAAGGACACCAAAAAATACTCTTCTGACTATGCTGCTCTGCAGACCAATTTTATTTATGTCCTCACTAGGGCTGGGCATATAATCTAGATTAATCTCATACAAAATAAAAGTAATTTTATGCATAATATATGAGTTTGAGCTATGTGTAATTATTATATATATATATATATAAATACACACACATTCATGTATGTATTTAAGAAACATTTACATGTGTATATATTGATTTATATTTTTATATATTCAATATTATATATATATAAAAAAACTATATATAAATAAAACATTTCTTAAATGTATATATATGTATGTGTGTGTGTTTAAATATACATAATATTTTCACACAGCAAAAAATACTTTTATTTTGTATGAGATTAATCTTGACATTGGTCTTCACTAATGTCGAAATCAAACTTACGCCCTTGATCTCATATATACAGTACATATCTAATGCAATTTACATTTGTATGTTCTTTTGTTTTGTGTTTGTTGGTTTGTCATTTACTGTTTTACTTTGATCAGTCATTTACTGATTTTTTTTTTGATGCATGCACTAAAGTGAAAAGCTAGATCAACTTTATAATTACTTCTATTTGAAATACCTAAAAAATTGAGTTTTTTCAACTTGTATTTTTAAAGTTGCCATTAAACGGAAGTAGCGATTGTCTTTTATTTCCTGTGGTGATGTATATCTGAGTGAAATGGCTTCTGAAATGAAATAAAGGTAGGGCTGGACTTGAATTCGTCCATCAAGAATTGATTGGATCGTTTGAAGTTGGGTCATGTTGCTAATTGCTGCAATTTTTCCCAGATCCCACCCACCTGCCATACCATATGACCGGAAGTAAAGAGAGATTGTTTTGAGGAGATTTGCATTTTTGATTAAAGATTATGAGGCCACATAATTTATAAAAAATAATAATGCTCACAGAAAAATTATTTGTAAAAATAACACAGAATTCCAAAACAAATGACAGTTTTTCATTTTATTTCAACTTTAAGTAAAAATACTTTCTGACAAATTTATGTTGAAAACTAAGTAAAGTAAGTAATTTTAAGAGTAATTTTTAAGTATTCAATATTTCATTTTTTTTACAGTGTGTTTATTAATAATTTTTAGTAATAAAAAGGTTGAATGTCAGTTATTTTTTGAGGTATATGATTTTGATTAATTTTTTGTCTATATATATTTTACTATGAAATTTTGTTCAATTTTGTCAGCTTGCAAAAATGGATAAATAATGCGAATAAGAAACATTTAAAATCTTAACTATTGGTTTTTTGTAGTAACCAGTGTAAAAAGCCCTCATGTTTTTTTTACTATAGTAAAACAATGTTTAATTTTCACATTGGAAGTTTCCCTAAAAATTCTTTTTTTGGTCTCAAGATATTTTTGTCAATACTTTTTTTGGGGTTACATAATCCCTCTTTCATTTATTGTATACAGTGTTGTCCAATAGCCCACAAGCTCTGCCAAGAGTCCATCGAAAAGTGCTCCCTTCCAGCTTTGCCATGTCAAAGTTGGAGCTTTACTCAGGACCACAGTACACCCATTCATGTGGCAACCGAAAGTCTAGCCAGCAGACTGTGTCGGTCTGTATCACAATGCCGGAGCGAGCACACATGTCAGCTATCAGTCTCCTCTCTCTCAAGCTCAGAGTTGGCAGCCCTGAGCGAAAGGGTCAATTTGCTGCATTAATGCCATCGGAAGCTGGCGCACACTCATATGGCACAGATTCCAGATCCACTCTCTCCCAAAACACTGAGCAGCCCCCCCCAATACACCTCCCTAACCCGTTCACTGCTTCAGTGAGTTGCTGGAATTAGGGATCAGGGGAGGTGATTTGGTGTTTTCCTAAAACTCGGAAGTTGGCCGCAGGAGCTGATAAGTGGGGAGCTGGAGATACGAGTGAGAATGGCAGAGATCTACGAGGCCGTGGATGCAGGTGTTGTTACTACGGATACACGTTAAAGATGACAGTCGGAAGTGACCACCATGTAAACACTCCAAATGTGATTTCAATTGCCAATTCATTTAAAATTGCATGACCACCTTCTGAAAAGCAATACAAGGATGCGGTTTGATCGTTCTGTACCAGCTCTAGAACGATGCATCTGCTGCCAGACATCTGAAAACAATATTAATCAATCATTCTTGTGCCGCACACTATCCCCATTGTCTCATGACTCCTTTCCCTCCTTGCGTTTTTGTTCTGCTCAATGCAGAAGCCTTTGTGTCACTGCATTAGTGGAATCTTAAAACAAGCAGAATTGCAACGGAAAGGCAACACAGACCGCAGAACAATAGCAGACCACGCCACGAGGGCCAAAACAAATGTGGCTTTTATGAAGTGATGGTGTCGTTTGCTACAGTGGGGTTGGGGGGGTGGAGCTCAGGCACAGTGGAAATGACAATATCCACACTGTCCCTCGCAGTGGCAGCAGTGGCGATCCAGGCGCCGCCATGGCTGGGCACCAACACACATACAGAGCAGAAGAGCACCGACTCGGAGGAAGCGTCTGTCTTCACAAGCACAGAGAGCCCTGTTTGCAGGGCACGGGGAAATAATTGTTTCCTATGTGTTGCTTATAATGATTTGCTGAAAGGTGAAGGAAGCAATTAATCATTTACTCAAAGCTGCTCTTGTAGCTTAACTGGTAGCTAGTAACATCGGTGCCATGGGTTTGATACACTGATCCAATACTGTATTTTGTATCATGCATGTACTGGAACTTGCTTTGGGTTAGGGTTGCGAGATATATACCAGAATACATGGAATATCACAAATTTGAAATGATTTGCAATTACTCTCTTCCGAGGGGCGCATATTCAAAATAAGTGTTCGGGGTGTCATGTGTGTTTCTCGTGTTTTCAAAATATGTGTTTGTTGCATCATGTGAACCATGTGCATCACGTGTTTTGTAAAAATGAGTGCCTGCTGCACACGCGTCAAACCCGTTTATGATAAAAGAGACGCTCACGATACACGCAAGATACTCCCTTAACAGTAAAGATTAGCATGAGATAATGCGAGTATCTGGCAAATGCAAGTGTCTTTTTTATCATAAACCCTTTAGCCCCGTCTGCAGCAGGCACTTATTTTGACAAAACATGTGATGCACACAGGATCACTCGAAGCGCAGAACACATATTTTGAAATTACGAACCACACACATGATGGGCTACATACATGTTGTGACGAACTTCGCATCGTGCACCCTCAATAAAAGAAGTCACCGGCCGCCAATGAAACATAGTAAGAGTTTAAATGGGGGGGTTAAATGGCTACCATTTTGTCATTTCATATTGGTTCAGTTTGCGTTCCCAAGTCAATATTTCCAAATGAACCAGACTTTGTTAATACAAGTCATGTGAGAGTAAACTTTCTTTTAATTGGTCACCTGTTTATTTTCTGTGAATCCGCTCAAAGTTGTCTGTTAGGATTAACAGTAACAGTAACTGGTAACTGCGGTTATATTACTTCATTATTGTGAGCAGGAATCAAAACGTAGGCGGGACAACATTCTTACCATGTACCTATTGTGGAGAAAAGCAATTAGAAGACATTTTATAAGGAACAGGTGCGCTTTGGATTTGAATGACGTTTGACGTGCTCACCAGAATTTACCCCCAAAGAGCTATCAGGTATGTTCATGGTTATAAAAAACATGTAGAAACCAATACATCCTAACCCAAACCTCAAATCTAATCCCAACCACAAGCGACAATGATTTAAAAATAGGGGGGAAAAATAGAAAACAATACATAAAATGAAAAGAAAGTTGTGCCACGGACACGAAAAACTATTTATAGAAATTTGTGCGAGTGTCAAAACAGACATTCTTGCTCAAGGCATGAAAAAAGCTGAATTTCTTGCCATGGACACAAATTTATGAATCAAATTTTTTGTGAAAATAACACAACTTTCCGTGAGAGCATGTTGTCATAAAACATGAATATGATGGTACAAACTGATATGATTTTATACATAACAAAGACAAAAGTGTGTCACAAGAAAGCAAATGAGAGCAATTTTAACCACTAGCTTGCACAAATCCGACAGACATCCAGTATAAGTGTTGATTTTGTTAAATGTTATGTGGTATAAGAGGCTGAAAGTGGTTTGGGGTATTTCTGGCAGCGAGTTCTGTGCACACACTATGTGTTAAAGAGGTGCTAACTATGCTTTCATTTGCCAGAAGTCCTCTGCAAATATTTACAATTAATAAAAAAATCTGCAACCAGACCAGTAAACATAAGATGGGAAAAGCTTACTGAAGATTAATGTGCTTTTGAAAAGTGTAAATAGCAAAGACGTCTCTTTTGGCTGTTTGTTTGAGATGTCACGCCAACGGTCCAGAAAAAGAGAATGGCGCTCGTATCAGGAGAACAGTCTGTGTGCCTGGCATTGTTTGTCTTTCTCACGCTGATCGCCGAGCTTTTAATGCTCCAAATTCTGGACTCAGATTGGGTTAAAGGGCAAAAAAACATCCACTGTGTCTGCACTTGGAAAATCCTTAACTCGTAAAAGGTTATTTCTGGAAGTAGCAGGTAGGATGCTTTTAACATATTCTGGCACGTCTACATCTGCAAGGATCAGCTACCGCTGCTCGTTAACTTGCAGAGCCGAGACTGCCTGTCTGTGCTTCCTGTCCGAGCAGGATGTTGGGACGATGCCACAGCTTCTTCAAAGTTGCACAACTTTGCCCCTGGATCTGAATCAGCAGCTGGGCTGGAGGTGGTAAGCCAGCTCAACTGTGTCCAGTGTTTGTGGAGATTTGGCTGGTGCTGATGGAGACTTGGTGACATCTCTTCTAAGCTAAACATAGCAACCTGAGCGCAGCCACGTGTAACAGGAGACAGTGCATTACTGTGTACACTTCAAAGCTTCAACAAGTTCGAGAGGCCCAAATGAGGGGAATTCTGAATTCAAGCAAAAGGTTTATATCGACAACAAACTGATCAAAACTGTCTTCGGGCAGAATTTGTGAAGGGGGTGACCACGTTCACTCCGCAGTGGGGAGGAATAAACTATTCCAACACAGCTGGTTTCCATGTTGCTGAGCTTTGTCCTGGCAAGCATTTAGCAAATCAAGAGGAGTGTTGGGAGTTAAAGGAGAATTAAACAGGGTGTGTGTGTGGCACCCTCTTTGTTTGGAAGCGTTATGTTTTTTTTTATTTGTGATGTTATATTTGTCAGATAGCACTACTAAGGAGTCCTGTTGCTAGGAGAGGAAGAGCCCCAATCTCTTTCATTGGCTAAAAGGACATGCACAATTGTCCAATAAAAATCAGCATTAGACATGGACCACACTAGCAAATAGACACTAATGTGTTTATATACATATATATATTTGTATATATATATATATATATATATATATATATATATATATATATATATATATTGGTCATACAGTAGGTAAGGGCTATGAAGTAGCTTGCCACAGATTTCAATGCTATATATAATCTCCCAATATAATACGTATGTAAGATGTATCTGTTTCTTTTTTCTTGTAAAACCAGGGTTATGTCAAAACAAATCTATTAAAAAAAGATTATTCTCCATTTTTTATAATTTTAAACACAATGCCAAATCCTTTTAGATTTGCACTTAATGCCCCAAAGTTGATCTTATGCAGAGCTCTCCATCACATGGATTTATAAGAAAGGGTCAAAGAAGTTATATCACTCTAAACTGCCTTCAGCGTTAGCAACAGAAGGAAGTCATGACCCATGTGGATAAAAGGCCAGATTGCTGTCAGAAACACTGAAGGTAATTCATATTAAGATTCATAGATGTAAAAGAAAAATACTTTTTCACGTCCATTTACACTGTGTTAAAAAGTTCTCCTACAAATGGTTACTAATCAGACTTATTTGTTAAGTTCTTGTGCCCTTGACCTTTTCTATCACATACCAGGTGACCTTTCAACTTTAGGAGTGTGAGTTTCAGCAGACTCTTGATGTATGGTGGCTGACCCAGTCGGACTGCATGGTGACAAACACCGGAGACAAAAGCGTTTAAACGCCACCTGTCAAAAAATGTGATAATGATATTAACCTCAGCCCATCACAAATCCTGGGATTTTTTGTAATTTACAAAATAAACATGTCGGACACACTTAGAGCTCTTCATAAATTCTCATTAATTGAACATTTTATTTTTAACCATGAGTTGGTTTATTTTCAGGTCAGAAACTTTGCTTTAAAACTTTCTCTTATTAAATGATTCTTCAAACTTTATAAAAACAAATCCTGTACTTACCGTCATGTTTTTTAAATAAATTTAGGCTAATTGAATTAAAAAAGCAGCTGGTGCATTCTGTACTGTACGTTGTAAATACACAGAACGAATTCATATGGGTTTGGTGTGGGTGAGTAAATTATAAATAAAAGTTTCATTTTTAATAAAAATATCCCTTTAGCGATTTAGAGTATACAATCTTAACGTCTATAAACATTTAGCTATTTCCCCATTGCAGTCATGGTTGTCAGAAACACTAGAAATGAATAAGATGAGAGTATTGTATTGGAGAAGACAGGACAATAAATAAAAATAGGATATCATGTAAGACACTTGAACATAAGGTTCATTTGTGGAAAAAAATGGGTATTTGTGCTGGTGTTTCTATTAAAACAGTTTAGTCTTATTAAGTTGTGTCTGCATTGTTAAAGGTTGATTTATTTATAAATAATAAACTATTAAACCCTTACAGTATATCAGCAAACTGATAAAAACTATTTTTATTTTCATAAACTATTGTGTCAGGGGTACAAGATACTGCATTTTAAACATGGACCTTTCTTTCTGACCTTTTGTCTAGTACAGACACAGACCCATTTCACATTGACCTCATGTAATTGTTTGTCCCAGCGCTGCTTTGGCGTTGTAAAACTTAACAGCCCTTATCTGTACACACTGGACAGCTAACATCAATTACCTAACCATTACAAACATCACAGGGACCATTACATTAGGGTGACATACAGTACATTGGGACTCTGTCAAGAACCATCATGAATGTTTTATTAACCTACACAAGAGTTTAATTTTTTTAAACAAATGTAAAAGAAAGAGTTCACCTATATGATTTTAAAAAAATAATAATATACTCACCGTCATGCCATCCATCCATCCAGATGTAAATTACTTGCTTTCTTCAATTAAAGGAATATTTCACTTTCATAAAAAACCTGATAATTTACTAGTGCTGCACAATTAATCGCATCGCAATCGCAATCGCGATGTCAGCCTGTGCAATTATATGACAGCAGAATGTTGCAATTATATTAAATAAATAAATGTGTGGACTTGTTAACACAAACTTTCTGATAACAGTTTGATGATTTTCCTTGCTGTTTAAAAAAAAGAAAGAAAAATGAACAAAAACAGCAATGCACGTGTGGCATGCACGTGTGTGGTGTGCTTCGTCACTTATACCAGAGCGAAGATGGATGCAGAGGAGGTTGACAGTGATCTGGTAGTTTAAAAAAAACTCTATGTCTGTTGTATGGCGGTATTTTGGATTTAGGATTACTGAAACTAAGCAGTTGCTACATCACGTGGCAATACGAAAAAAATTCTAGTTTTAAAAATACAAATTTTAGCTAAACTGTGTGTGGATTTTCTTTAAAACCCATCATGTTGACTCATGATACCATTTAGTATAATCGCAATCGCACATCGCAATTTTAGCATCAATAACCGCAATGGGAAAAATTACCCAAATCGTGCAGCCCTATAATTTACTCACCCTCAATTTGTTTATGTCTTTTTTTGTTTAGTCGAGAAATTATAATTTTTTTTTTAGGAAAACATTTCAGTGTTTTTCTCAATTTAATAGACTTACTTGGACCCCAACAGTTTACAATTTCAATGCAATTTAAAATAGCAGTTTTAACGCAGCTACAAACGGGGTCTAAACAATACCAACCAAGGCATAAGGGTCTTATCTAGAAAACGAGAAAAAAAATGTACTATTAAATAGAGCTGGTCAAAAAAATAGATTTTCCGATTAATCGTTTTTTTTTATGTGGTCGATTCAAAATCGATTCTCAAAGGCCACAAATCGTTGTTTTTTTTTCATATGTAATTCCGCAAACATTGAACATAAGATTAACGTTAATCTAATTACTAGTCTTCTCCACTCGACTGTTCTGACTTTTTTAGCATACATTTTTCATCTTGGATCAAAATTGTATTATAACATAATTGAATGCATTTGAAAATTAGAGATGGGTTCTTTTTTAATGTACCCAAGTGTACCTAAAATAAAAGAGTTTAATATACAGGTTTGTGGCTTTGAATTCCTTTTTATTGATTACCCTTGTAAACTGCTGTTCACTGGTCTTTTTTATAAATATAGTATTTGTATTAAATCTATATTCATTGAGTTGAATCGAGTATAAAAATCTATCCGAGAATCGGAATCGAAATTGAATCGATTCGATAGCTTGCGAATCGAAGTCGAATTGATCTGTAACATCTGAATCGATACCCAGCCCTACTATTAAACCACAACTTCTCGTCTTGCACCGGTATGTATTTGCTCAAGCAAGACTTATTTCTTTTTTAACTGAACAAAGACAGACATCAACATTTTGGATGACATGGAGGTGAGTAAATTATCCAGTAGCGCCTCACTGCAGAACACGACATCCAGGGGGCGGGGTTGGATTTAGATACAGGGGCGGAGCTGGATCCCGATCCAGAGATCCCATTGGTCGGCAGTTTTACCACAAGACACGTAATAAACGTGTTGCTGCGTTACCATTTCCGCATTATGTCCTAACTAAATTAAGTTATTATTTTGACAAAAAAACTTTACTTATGACTACAATAAAAGTAGTGCCTTTAGGGTGAAATGTAAGTTTTTTGCTATAATGTTTTGGAGTAAAACATTTCGGGTAAGCCTACTACGAGTAATCTAAACACATGCAGTTTCAGACCTATTAATGGATACAGTATAAATATGCATAATTATTAAAATATATAGGCTATGGCATGTTATTTAGAAATTAATAAATTGAATGTTTATCTTAGGGACTTTGAACTTGTTTTAACGCGCTTTGCTTACAGCCATTAGGAAACAGGTTTCCCTCGTAGATGGTTTACTTTTGTAAAAATGTCCTAATAAAAGATATCAAATAAATTTGTTTTTATATTTACTCATGTACAAATAAATCTCTTCAGTGATATCAAACTGTCGGGAACGTGTCCTTACCTCCCCTTACACCTAACTGTGATACTTTCTAAATTATGAATCTTTCTCAACTATATTATTAATCAAACGTACACTTAAATGGATAACAGCAAACGTTGGCGACCACAGGTTGCAACTAATTGCGGGCTGCAACAACGCAAATATACTGGTTCATTTGGCGGAACACAGTATATAAAGTGGGAGGAGTTGGATCTGGATCCAACCCCGCCCCCTGGATGTTGTGTTCCGCAGTGAGGACCATCTCAAATTATC
Source organism: Paramisgurnus dabryanus (assembly GCF_030506205.2). Classification (NCBI taxonomy): domain Eukaryota; kingdom Metazoa; phylum Chordata; class Actinopteri; order Cypriniformes; family Cobitidae; genus Paramisgurnus; species Paramisgurnus dabryanus. The sequence continues at coordinate 26,030,791 of NC_133344.1, read as the reverse complement.
AGGATTTCTTTTTAATAAAAGTGGAGTAATCCTGTATAGCTACATAAACAAGTTCGTATTAAAATGCCATCATGTTATCTTATATGGGGCTTAAGATGGCAAAGCTCCAAAAAGCACATACATCCATTATTAAATTAATCCAAATGACTCCAATATATTTGTGAGAAACATGCTGAACATCTTATTCGATGATACATTGCATATGCATTTAAAACAAATCAAATAAATATATTTTTATATACTTAGACATTAACTAACCAACTGGACTCATGTGGATTACTTTAATGTTGGATATGCTTTTTGGATCTTTATTATGTTTACACCCATATAAGATAACATGACAGCATTTGAATGTAAAATTATTTGTTCAACTGAGGAAAGAGTGTCACAAATCTAGGATGGCATTAGGACAAGTAAATTATGAGAAGTTTCAGTTTTGGGTGAACTAAGAGACAGCAGATTACCTGAACACACTGGGACAAAACTCTAATGAATGAGAAAAACTATGTAACATCATTCATAAATATTCTCTATCCTGGTAATGGTTTATATATAAAAAATATGGTTTTGTAGTTGTTCATTAGCGTGTTATTAAACCTGGTTTTAGGTATCATCACAGCTAAACATTTCAAAGCATTCCATTCAAGTTCGACGTAATTGTCTAGCTTTAAACACTGAATACTTCTCTAAGAAAGCAAAGAATGCAAACTGTTTTGAAGCGATAAGCACATATCTGCACACTAAAACCAAAAAAGTATTTCAGTATTTCATACTGTTTTGAGAACTGTTACCTTATTTCTTCTTCCCGCCACACAGAACAAATAAAAGGACGGGCTGAAATGTGATTGAAGGAAACAGACAGTAAGACGTGAGAGACCTCTGCTGGTCAATGAGGAAAAGAACTTCTTGCAGACGCTCGCGATATTTTGCTGTCATAGGCTGATGGATCTGCGCAACGCTGCATGAAGTCGAACGCAAAACGTTTTGAAAAATATTTCCAAAACGTGTATACCTTTTCCTAAAAACTTTGTTTTCTAGCATTAAAACAACGCAAACATTTTAGAAATCAAGATTGTTATTGTTATAATAAGTTTGTATCTAGTTTGGCCAAACTCTAGAATTTTTTTTATTTACTGTGGAAAATGTATTATTTTGGACAATGTGAAGGGCAAGAGGTGGAGATTCACTGAAATAGATGGCCTGAAAACAAGTCTCAAGTGTTCAGCTGTGAAACCTCAGCATGTCCCCATCTGTGTTGGAGAAGTCTGATTGTGAAGATACGTCAAGTACGACAAGTTCAAATAAACATAGACAGGAACAAGCTGTACGTAAAGACGTCTTTTCTCAATAAACATGTCTAACTGTGGTACAAATAAAGCCCACGCATCAATAAACACAAGGCATAAGGGATAAAAGCAGGAAGCATGGAAGTGAAGCCAACTGTTTGTTTTAGGTTTCCTGGATTTCAGTAATGCTTTCATTATAAATCATATTCAATCAAGAAATAAGTAAAACAAAACAATTCTCTGTAAGAATTAAATATAAAAATATAAAAAAGGCTACAAACCTCTGCAAACAGGAGTGAATGTTTCATTGTCTTTTGTTGTTTTATTACTATTATATAACAACAGCAGCAGGTGGGGACATAGAATAAAAATATGTCTTTTTCCATGTTTAAATGCTACAATTGGGTCCCCAGTGCTTATATCAACCTAGAAAATGTGAAAATGAACAGCCCAGTAACTAAGTTTTGGTAGACCATTCTCTGCATGCATGTGAAAAAATAGCTCATTGAAATTTGGCTCCCCTTGTGAGGTCAGAAGGGGATAATACCGCCCCTTAATCTGCACTATCCAACCACGGCACTGCCATTTAGTGCAGAGATCAGCTCATTCGCATTTTAAAGGACACCCAAAAACGACACATTTTTGCTCACACCTATAAAGTGGCAATTTTAACATGCTATAATACATTTTCTATATGATATTTTGAGCTAAAACGTCACATATATATACTCTGGGGACACCAGAGATTTATTTTACATCTTAATAAAATGCACCCCCTTTAATCCATTGATCCATGTAGGCCTTTTTGTTTTTTGCAATGTAGTGTTGTCCCTTTAATTTTACTGTATGAAGAAAGCAAAACTGTTATCCCAAAAACTGTGTAGTTTTTTTAAACACTGCAACAACAACAAATTTTACATGCATGCCTTAAAGTGTTTAACGTTTGGAATAATTTCTAATAAAATTTTAATAAACTGCCTTTTAATCAACTTTATAAAAACAGATAAGTAATGAAAAAAATACTTGTTAACTGTAGTGTTTAAATTATTTCTTAAAGAGTAAAAAACACTATGAAAACTTCTCACATTTGTTTTGAAAATTAAAGGGGGTGAGGGGACTCCAACATATTTGCCTAGGGCCCCAAATATCTAGAGCCGGCCCTGATTGGTGTGATGATAATATTGTGCATTCCTTATACATATTGCATTTTTTTTTAAATACTTTATTTCTCTGCTTATGTTTAAAATCTAAAAGAAATAAACTTTATAAAAATATTTTACTCTGGAAAAGGGACATGTTTACAGAATTACCCTGGTAAAGTATGACTAGATCTGTTTGTTTGGATTTAGAGTTGTGAAGTGTTTACGATGAGAGAGATTGATTCCTAATAAATCATTCATTATATTCATTTACACACACTAACACAGATTAAAGTCCACTTATGGTTTTCAACCTCAGAAAGTGTTACTGGTGTTAACCAGCACTTAATGAATGCTGTGTAAAGTACAGCGTATGAGAAGTCAATCACAGCACTAAGCCCGATTCAACATTTTCCACATTTATTTCAGCATAAGTGGTTCATAAAACATCTCACACTGTACCACTTAAAAGATTCATATCTTTAAAACCCTCAGTAGGCAGGCAAAGATTTAAACACGGCAGTGTCAGTCACTGCCATGTAAAAATTTTACATCTTATAGAACCCAGAAACCGAGCACGACAGACGTCGCCACAAATGGTCATGAGTGAAAAAATACACATGAAAAAAATAAAAACGATGGCTCAGGACTCACACAAGTGCTGCACTCGAACAGTTTAAAACATCATACAGTGGTATTCGATATGCACATCACATTATTCAATCTTTATACAATTGGGATTTTTGTAAGCGCGTACGCTTGTGTGCACGCATTGAAATATTACTATGTACTTTACTTTGTGTAATAAGGCTATGTGGTAGTGAATGAAATTTTTTTTATCAATCTAATAGTTTTGTTCAACGCCAATAAACAATGGAGGAATATTATTAATAATGACCACAAGCAGTTGAATGTAAACTGGCCATAAACCCCATTATTAAAGCTTTAGCATTACAGAATGGGAGATATCATAACTTTTTCATTATTCATATTTTTTCTGGTCACCTTAAAACATGTTACAAATAAGATCAACAAAAAATACATTCATGAACAAATATTATAATCAACACCCGCTATCCAGTTGAAAACGAAACATGGATTTAACACGTACCTTTGCACAATGGTAAGGGAAGGCAAGACGTCTGCACTGCCCTCTGCTTTACTTTTAGCTTGGCACAAGAGACTTGAATGAGGCCCAATGCTCTGCACAGGCTTCACTGCAATATTGAAGTACTGCACAGCACAATTGTCTGAGAAATGAACACACTGCGCTGCCTGTGGCAGTGTGACTCATAACGCTGGTACAATCTACATTAACCCAGTTCCCTGAGAACACTAAAGGACTAAAACCGATGGCGGCATCAAGCAAAAATGTTAACCGCTGGATAAAAATGCATGAGATCAATCAAAGGAAAACAGATGTGATGAGTATGTGACTTAAATGTGGACAACTGTTAAAGAGACTTCTTTTGGTAATTCACATCAGAAAGTAACTGATAAAACAACCAAGAGAAGTTATAAAAATTTCACATTTTCAAAAAGCAGAGGGAAGGAAACCTATTGCTTACAAGTAATAAATGGATACAAAGTGTAAACAAGGTATTATAGACGAATGCTGGCATGTTGAGATTTGTATGCGACAAAAAAAAAAAAATTAATCACATCCTGTGCAATTTACTGTCAACAGCCTACGAACCTCCTTCCCTTTTCAACAGCATTCATTGGTCCTTTTTTCATCTGTACACTTATATGAGGTTAGCTTTTTTGTTGACTTTTTCTTGTTGTGTGTCTTTTGTACGGTACCCATAGCTAGGTGCTTATTTTGGCTTTAAGCAAATGTACTGCTCGTGTGAGAGTTTACAATTATAGGGTCTTTTCCCTGTCCGGTGAGTCTGCAGATCCATTGACAAACTTCTTCACAGTTTGCTTCAGTTAATGCCTACAAAGTCCAACACCCACATATATTATATATAAAAAAATAAGTTATTGCGAATCTGAAAAAAGTGCATCTTATATTCAAAAATATCTCTTTCGCTTCATGCTTTCTTTTCTTCTGTGGGGTCCCGAGACCCAAATCCATCGTTTCTAAGTGACAGGGTATCAAGAAGAAGGGGCGTATGAAAACATGATGAGTGGGAGGAAAGTGAAGGAGAGAGAAGTTGTCCAGCTATGCAATCACCATGGGAACATCATCTGAAAAACCACTGATCATGGGAGAATCTTCATCATCGTCATCACCTTCAGAAGAGAGAAGCAGATATTTTTGATTTGGAAATGAATGATGTGAACTACAGGAAACCTAAATGGACTGAACTAAACAGATGTGAAAACTGGATTGAATTATTCTCAACTGAAATGAACTAACTAAAGTATACTTAAGGGAACTAAAATAAATGCTAAAATAAACATACAACATCAAGTAAAACTGTATCATGGCAAGTTGTTAAGTCACTTTAAGTGAAGTCAAGTCAAGTGAACAGAAAATACAATATTGCCTTTTACACTGCTGTTTTGGTATTATTGCAAGTTCCCTTATGTAATATAACAATTATGCTCTTATATATTTTTTCTTTTTTAACTCTTTCCCCGCCAATGCTTTAAAAAAAAAGATGCCAGCCAGCGGCAGCATTATTTATGATTTTCACAAAAGTTTAATGCCTTCCATAAAATGTTCTTCCATAAATATATATAAACATACATTATATTAAATTAATGAACAGACCCTCTGTTCATTCATTTGATACGTTTCATCCTACCTTCATCTGTTCTATTTTATCACCTCTCACATATGGGTAGGTTACTAGGTTTCTTCAAAAATACAAAATTTTGAGCAAAGGCTGAAATAATTGTTTTTGTAAAGGACTTTTGATAAAGATCAGATTCAGAGCGATGTTCAAAACATACACAGACTTTGAATTAAACTGTTTGACCTAAGGGGTTACACTTACAGGTTTTATAAGCCACCTAGTGAAAAATAGCGGAAATACGAATTGCCAGAAAAACTTGTCATTGGCAGGGAAGCGTTTTCTCTTAATTGGCGAGTTAACTTGTCAATGGCGGGGAAAGAGTTAACGAGCAATTTCCAAGGAAAGGATGGAAATGCATGTCAAGTTTAATATGACACTTGATATTTATCATATTAAGTGACTAACTAAAAAGTATATACCTTATACTTTATATACTGCATATATTTTAAGTATATACCGTATATATTTTATTAGATTGTAATCTTTTTATGAAGACAATAAAATTCACAATAATCCCATATATTCTATTTAATTTACACTATATTAAATAATTTCCAATTTTATTGTGTGTTTTTTTAAATACATTAGAATTAAAGGTCCAGTTTGTAAATTTTTGCAACATCTAGTGGTGAGAATGTGAATTGCAACCTACAATTCAAGCTCAGCCTCACTTTTGAAATGCATAGTGAAGCTACGGTAGCCGCCACAGGACAAACACGTAATTGTCTGAGACGACATACAGGCTATTTACATCTGGTCACTTCATGCATTTTCTCTGAACTGATAGTTATCCGATCGTAAAAAGACCAGGTGTAAATGCCCTTCGAAACGTTTTCGAGACCACTTCAGGAGTTAGTCTAGGACGCATTTCAGTCGAAACGGAAGACAAAGTTAGCCGGCAAATAGTCAAACAAACAAAGACAACATGCATATTGCTTTATAGAGTGACGACAGCGGGTAAAAAAAACTTTCTAGAACCAATAAAAAGTCCAATGACAAACTCGATTATTTTAAACAAAGAAATAAAACTTTTAAAGACAGTTTTGTGAACGCATTTCCCGTTAGGGACCTGAGCGTTAAATCACTGCGCCGTCACTCTCCTTATGCTCTGTACTGCGTGCTCAAGCTCATGCGCAGCAAGGAGATGTGCATCCCCTGCCCAACATGCAGTACAACATACAGTAAGTGCCGTCTTTTCTTGCATAAACGTTGTCTTAAGTTTTTTAAGGCAGAGTAATGAATAGTGTATATGCGTGGAAGTAGAAGATCGGATTCATATCCGTTTTCACAATATAAATGGAACCGTTTTAACAAATCAGATATCTATCCGATCACAGAAAACACATGTGACTGTTTAGGGATACTGTAGAAACATGGCGGCGCTAAGTGGCGACTTCCACGTAAGGAGACCCGAGGTGTATGTGGATAAAAACGTCTCGTTCTAAGGTAATAAAACAATACAATTCACTTTGTAAGGTCTTTTATACACTACTGATAATATAGTATATATTACGTATATTAAATTGCATTTCTGTCAATAGATCCTTCTAAAAGTTACACAATGCATCTTTAAATTAAATTGTATGAAATCATTTTTCTAAATGGGATGCAAAGATGCACTTGAGATTTATAGGTTCAAGGTCACCCTGGTCTTACCCAGATCATCTCCCGATGAGAAAATGGCAGAGCCCAGCCGAGAGTTGTAGTGGCTGTTAGCGAAGGCCGTGAAGCTGTGCTGTAGCCGCCGGTGTCTAAAATAAAGGATCCCCAGACCTCCACACACACCCACCAGCAGCAGAAACAGCACTGGGACAACCACGGCTGCCATGTCTCCAGATTTACCCGACTGAGATGCAGAATCACTCGGCACTAAAGGATGACCAAAACAGTATGTCAGCAGTTTAAGATGTAAAATACAATTTTCTCAGTTTAGTTTTCACAATCTCTTATACCTTCTCCTTTGGCCAATTCATCATATAGCAGCACAGCGGGATCTCCGCACAGCTGGTTGTTGAGCAGGCAGCGTGCCCGCACCGAGAATGTGTAGTTATGACCCACCAACAGGCTGCTGATCCTGAAGAATGTCTCTGTGGTATTGCCCAGACTTGTTGTGGAGTTGGTCACGCTGTCATGCATGTAAACTTCATAGCCCTGAGGGGTCATACAGGAAGTGTTAACATTGCTGTACTGTTGTAATGTCAAAGAGTGTTGAGAGATTAAGTAGTATTTTGAAAGGCGCTGGTGTCTAACCCTGCTCTCGTTGAAGGTCCGTTCTTTCACAGCTAGACTCTTCCAGAAAAGAAACACGTGGTCTTGTTCTTCTATGATCTTGAGGGCATCAGGGGCAGGTAGAGGAACTGTGTGAATAATATTAATAGGTTTAGAGGAATACAAATATTCTGCATGTAACCTCAACAATGCTGAAGTGTTTTCTATTAAAGGGATAGTTCACCCAAAAATGAAAATAATGTCATTAATGACTCACCCTCATGTCGTTACAAACTCGTAAGAACTCAAGTTCATCTTCGGAACACAGTTTAAGATGTTTTATATCACGTGACTGCATTGACACGGCTGACGTGTTATCTGGTGCGCCCCAGCTGTTTTTTTTTGTGCGCCCAACAGTCTGAGCTGAACTTTGCAAACATGTCTGAGGATAACACGTTATCCACGTCACTGCAGTCACGTCACTTTAGTCTCGCGCATGCGCTTCGCGGAAGAGAAGACAATGCTGAATAAAGTCGTAATTTTTGTCATTTTTTGACCAAAATGTATTTTCGATGCTTCAACACATCCATGATGTCACATGGACTACTTTGATGATGTTTTATTACCTTTCTGGACATGGACAGTATACCGTACGTAGATTTTCAATGTAGGGTCAACAAGCTCTCGGACTAAATCTAAAACATCTGAAACTGTGTTCCGAAGATGAATGGAAATCTTACGAGTTTAGAACGACATGAGGGTGAGTCATTAATGACATTATTTTCATTTTTGGGTGAACTATCCCTTTAAGTTTTTGTGCATGCCAACAGTGTGTGTGTTTTAGATGGTTGCCAGGTAGTTTCCTATTCCGCCTACTTCTAACTTTCAAAGCAAGTCTATTGAATTTGACATCTGTTTTATCTTCTACCAGACAAAAATTGTAAATCTGACTACTTAAATATGAATAGCAGCACACCTCTCCACCACAAGCCACAAGATTTGATTTATCATAGCATACATGGTGCAGTGGGCTCAGCGGTATATCGAATTTTGTCAATATATCAGTATTTTTTTTCCTTGCGGGATTTTGTCATCGAATTGTCTTCTATTCGGTCTAATAATCTAATATTGTTTTAGTTAAGTAATAAAGAAATGAATGTACCAGTGTTGAGTGTGTAGCTGGCCTCTTTGCTCATGTTGAGTAGTCTGATGGTAATGCTGTAGCGTCCTCCAGGCTCCAAACCCTTCAGCGTGTACTCCACAGTGTTATTCTGAGTGTTCACCTTGTAGTCTCTTTCCGTCTTACGAACCATGTCTCTTACGTGCACTGCATACATCTGACACACAAACACATGTTTTAGTTGGATAAATGCATCTGTTAATGTATAAATGCACAAAAATGTCGTACCAGAGGACTGCTTGGAGAATCATACGGCGGCTGCCATTTCACAGTGGCCTGTGTTTTATCCACTCGCACTTTATGCAGGTTTCGAGGTGGCAGTCGCTCGCTGGGGACCATCTTAACTACTGCATACGCAGACGGGGGACCCAGGTACGGAGAGATCACTCTCACCTGCAGACCATATCCAGAAGTCACATTGCACGTGCAGAGCTTTCATGAATTTTGGTTAGTAAAAAATGAAGACAAAGGTAAACACTGACCAGGAAGAGATACTGCTCGTCACTATCTACAATAACAGTCAGGCTGTTGGAAGTTGTGTTCAGTCTGTGAGGTCTGCGGTAAAGCTCCAGGAAAGACGTTGCATAGAAGACTCCATAAATCTATAAAAACATACACATTAATAATTTTGGGATAAATTGGGATAAATTGTACCATTTGCATCTTAATTTTCACATACGAGCCAGGAAAATGTTTAATACAAAGAATATTGGGTAACACTTTACTTGAAGGGGTGTGCATAAGATTTACATGACAACTTCATAATCATGACATGACACGTCCTATGAACATGAAAGAGATTTTATGCACGTTTACACCTTTTCGGATGTTTTCAGATGTCTTTGTTATGACAACTTGACATTAACCAGTACATCATAACTTGTCATGACAACTTGATTAAAATAACTGACCACTTTTTTACCAGTGATACAAATTGAATTTGTCATTAAAATGTCATTAAGTGTTTATACACTGTCATTAAGTTTTATAACAGTGTCATGAATATTTTTCTTGACCTCAACTACAGTGATACAAATTACATTTTTAAGTCATTAATATGTAATTAGTTGTTATTACTCTGTCAAATATTTTCATTTCTACGTCATGAATATTCTTCAATTCATAATGGTTTTTTAACTTTCCTCCAGGTGTTTAAGAAATAAAATCAAGCATTCAATAATAATAATAATAATAATAATAATAATAATAATAAAATTATATTTTATTGCATTTGGAGACAGATTCACCTAAAATTAAATGAAAACAGTAAAATAATGGGTTAAGCCATGCAGCATTGGGTCCATATCTCTGGACAAACAGTTAATTACATTAATTTAAATAATTAAATTAATTAAATGTTTTGTTTGTTTTTCTCTTCTATGTCAGAAAATTTCAGAACCCTCAATGTGAGAAAGAACAAGTTTTTTTATGTATTGTGCACATACATAAAGTTAAGTATAATATTTTGACGGGTCTGTTGCATTTTGTAAATGTATTTAAAATTATTTGATATATTATTAAATGATTAAACCAAAAAAGAAAAGTAGTTTCTTTTGATAATTATTCTGCTATGTCATGTTTCCAACAGATTTATGACAAATTATAATCTACTAGTTTATGTCAAGTTGTCTTTGCATTAAAAATGACATAAATGAGCAAATGACACGTAATAACAGTTGTCATAAACGTGCATAAAATCTCCTTCATGTTCATGACACGTCACATCAGTTTTATGAAAACTAGGGATGGGCACGAGTACTCGATTGCTCGAGTACTCGAACGTGGCATCAATGATCGATCACGAAAACGATGATCATGTGGGTTTATTTATTTATTTATTGTGGATATGGCGGCATTTGGATGTCTGGTTAGCATTACAAGCCCATATGGTAGTAAAGACTGGGTCTGGAGATGCGTGTCTGACGTCATGTCAAGCTACGCAGACCGACGTATGACATCAGTAACATTACCATGCGTGATTCAAAAACAAACAGATAATTCCGCGCGACCGCACCGCAGAAACCCGCCGATCCGCGCAATGCGCTGCAGCCCGCCAGCCCCCCGATCCCGTGAAGCCAGTCACAACTCACATCACTGAGGCACTATGGTTTAAAAGGATGTCGTGATTTTCGGAAATACAGTCAGTCAGGTGCAAAATGTACAGCGCCGTCAAAAGTTCAATGGATTATCATCTCATATTTAAACATCAAATGTCAAGAGATACCAGAGAGCCATACGAGCATTACCATTACATCTTGACTGAGGTAAGAGGACGACACGACACAGCTAAACGCTAAAATGATAGCAAAACACTTAAAGCTGCATAATGTTATGAAGCTTGAGCTTTGACTGGACGTGTTTAAAAGTGCGCTGTTTTTGATGCACATCCACAAAGGGAGTTAAACTTTCTTTTTTTTAGATAACTTAGTTGAAACCTTAGTTGAAGTCTTGCATTTTATGCAGATAGATGCACGTTGTACATTTATGTTGTATAAAGGCTTAATATTATGCAGAGTGCGTCAAATAGAAAGGGCATCGGTTTGTGTTTATTAACCCTTTAGTTTCACATCACGCAGCTTTTCCTGTTAGAGGTTTCTGTTAAAAACATTTGATTAATTAGGAATCTAGTATGTGTTCATTGTTCTGTCAAAGTTTCTTCAAAATTAAGTTTTATTTGAGTGTTTTAATGAAAATATTTTCATTTTCACCATGACGTGTATGCCCCGCCCCTTTGATTGCCCCGCCCCCAGTTAATCGAGTACTCGTTCTTCAGACCTATGGATTAATCGAAATGAAAAAATGACATAAATGCACATCCCTAATGAAAACCCCTTTAAGTAAAGCGTTAAAGGATTTTGTAATGTTGTAAAAAAAAGGACTTTTGGTTTTAGCTAAATCTGTAAAGAATGTCACCACCTACATCTTAAATGACCTGAGGATGAATTAACAAATAAATTTTTTTACATGAATTTTTGCATGCTTTTAACAAAGCATTTGACACGCTTTACCCTACAGCTGACACATCTTACCCAACTATATCTGTAAGCAGACCCTGTTAAATTTTAAACATTTCCATTTATGAATATTCCCACCTGAGCTGTAGGTCCGGTCCAGCTGCAGTCCACAGCAGTCTGGTTGAGCGGACGGGCCTTCAGTGAGGGCTGGGCAGGTAAAATGCCCTTGGTCTGTTGGCGAGAGAAAGCGGTGGGACTGTCTCCATCTTCTGTGTGAGCCCACACAGCCACCTCATACATCGTCCCAGCGGTCAAGTTAGTGGCTGCCGAAAAAGAGAAGAAATATCACACACATCTGTAATGCACCAAAATGCTGATCGGACGCTTGCTAACTGCGATGCATTTTTACCTGTCAGTGTTTCTGTAACTGTGTAATTCCTGCTTTCCTTCACATGTTCATCAAACTCCCATGAAATGACGACAACAAAGTGTTTCACCTAACATAGACAGAGATGAAGAGCCAATTTATATGGAAAGATGGACAAATGTATGCAACCCACCATTAAATACACAGCTCTGGCTTTACCTTATAGTTAGTAATGTAAGTAATGGACAAGCTCATCGAGTCCTCTGTGAAGTTGGTGATCATGACAGAAGGTGGAGATAAAGCTGAAAGAGATGTGGATTAATATAATTGGTTTACACCATCCATGATAAAAGATTTGAGTTTAAAAGTCCAGCAGGGGGAGCCAGTGCCCTTCTTGTGATCTGTGAAGTCATTCTTTACCTCTTTTGGGAACAATGGATTTAATTTCAGTCCAGTTTCCCACTCCTCTGCTTGTGACAGCAGCCACCTGGGAAACACATTAAAGGGCTATTAAATAACAAACTGGGTGAATAAAGCGGGACTATTCAATGTACAACATTCAGTGGATTTTTTGCTCTGATATAAATTATTACTTTATTGTCTAATTGTCTCGCATTTATTATCATTATTCAGTGCGACTGAAGGCCAGTAACAGTACATTTCACACGGCATAAGTGTTAACACTTGACGAAAGTCGTGTCTGAACTGTGGCCAAAACAAAGGCTCCTTTGGGGCACGTTCAAGTTCAAACAGGTGCGCAACGTTTTGCTACGGTTCCTGGTTGGACGACATGTTTCCTGGAACTTCAGTTCAATCAGCAGCAACATGCAAATCAGGGGTAGGCAATGTCTGTCCTGGAGTGCCGATGTCCTGCAGAGTTTAGCTCTTGGACAACTAATCAAGGTCTGAAGAGTCACTTGAGGACTACAGGTAGGCAAGGTTTCATCAGGGTTGGAGCTAAAATCTGTAGGACATCAGCACTCCAGGACCGACGTTGCCTACCCCTGATGTAAATAAACCATGGGGTACTGAAGAGACACCTCGCACAATGGGTCCAAGTTGGAATGTTCTCTTTCATTCTGGACAGCAAGGGGAGTGACTGTAACATCGATTGTATTTTACAGTTTTAAACACATATTTTTAACGATTTCATTAGGCTCAAGAAACATAAAAAAGAACACAAAGAACAGCCTTCTCAGCTACCGTAGTAAGAACTCTTGCATCATCAGAACAGGGTGTTCAACGCATCACTGTTTCCGTTTAAAAAACGTTGTGCAACTTTTATCGGGGCTGAACACAGCCCTGTTCTCCTTGCATAAACGTAATTGGCTGGCACTTAGTTATTTGCATAAGACAATCTGATTGGCATGCGTACGTATTGGCGCTTGAAAAGTTGAGAAATTTTCAACTTCTGCCACAAGCAACGGCAGTAACGTGACGCCGCAATTCCACAATTCAGTTCGGCAACGCATGACGTCACCCACTAAAAGTAAACAAAGCGCCTTATCGCTTACACCCCGTGTAAATGTACAGTAAGGCCATCCCAATTCGAAGGCTGGTGGTACCAATTTTAGCATAGCTTAGCTTAGCATAATCCATTGAATCTGATTAGATCATTAACACCGCGCTACAAAATAAACCAAAGAGTTTCGATATTTTTCCAATTTAAAAGTTGACTCTTCTGTAATAACATTGTGTACTAAGACATATATGACTATGAACTATACTCTCAAACTGGCGTAATAATCAAGGATTTTGCTGCCATTACATGGCTGCAGGAGGCGCAATGATATTACACAGTGCCTGAAAATAGTCCCCTTGGTAACTTTCAATAGCAGGGTACTATCTTCAGCTACTGCGTAATATAATTGCGCCAAAATATCAAAACTTTTTGGTTATTTTTAGCGCAATGCTAATGAATCAGATTCAATGGATTGTGCTGAACTATGCTTAAAGTGGTAACCCCAGACTCGAAGATCGGCTGAATGGATTCCAAAATGGTAAAAATCTAATGCTGCGTTTACACCAACCGCGGTAATGGCGTGAAGCGTGAGTGATTTCAATGTTAAGTCAATGTGAAGACGCGTTGACGCGCGTCAAGAGGTGCCGCGGCGCTGAAGAGGCGTTCGGCGCGGCGCAGAAGACGCGTTTCCGCCTCTTTCGCGTGTGAAGCTCGCGCAAAAGGCGTTAATTGAGCGTTGTGCGCGGTGCGCGCGAATGGTGCTTTTTGTGCATTTTGCGGTTCACGCAAATTTGCGGCTGACGCACGAGTTAAAAAATTTGAACTTTGGCGGAATTTCGCGCCACGTTAACCAATCAGGAGCCTGCTTGCTGCTGTGGTGGCAGCCCCGCCCGGAGTCACTCATTCAACCAACGCTTGATGTCCGTAAGCAGTCACCCGGAGCTATACCACACAAGTTCTTATTTCTATAGAGGAGACAGGAATAAAAAGGACCTCGCTTGGAAGAGTGTCAGTGAGGACATTGGGCAACCATTGGGTAATTGGGTAATTAAATTGTAATTGTAATACACACTTCACTTTTGAGTCAGGGGACGTTTATCGACCAGGGTCGTTTATTTTCCCCCTATAGTAAGGTTACCAAATACAAACTGGTAACTCTCTTGATAAATGCACAATCAACATCAGTCATCTTGCAAACAGACAACCACATAGCACTTGCACCTCCCACAAGAAGCAGAGTTTGCCTCTGAAGCGCGTCAAATGCTTGTTTTTCCGCACGTCTACTCCGCTCTACACGTGCGAATGCATCAAAATTGTTCAAGCAGCAAACCACGCGCGGTAGACGCGATTTTGACGCCCGAAACGCGGTTGGTGTAAACTCAGCATAATGTTTAACTCTAGGGGAGCTGGAAAATAAGCCCTTTTTTTTTAAATGAAGTCCTTATTTCTTCGTGCTGCTAGTGTAGGCTGGTGGTGATGGTGCAGTGGATAAGACACACGCCTTTGGTGTGAGCCACATTCACATTCTCATTAGAGGCTGTGACCTCCAAAGAATTAGTACTCGCTTTATTTACTATAAACAAAACACAGCTATTGACTAATCAGAATCAAGGACGGAATCAAAAGTTTTTTAAACAATACAATAAATAACTGAGTTGACAGATAAATCGTGCACAACAAGAGAACAAAATGGATACAAATAAAGAGTTGTCTCACCCTGAATCTGTAGAGTGAACTGTTCTGCAGGTTCCTAACTTTTGCATTAGTGCTGGTGCTACGCTGGGAATACCACTCTGTATTGTCCTCACTGTACTCCACCTGCACAATACACATCAAGAAGCCAACGAGATAAAAGTATGTGTAAACGAATTGTACAAGGACCTGTAATAAGCCTTCACACTCACGATATATTCTCTGATGAATCCATTTGCTTTATTTGGCCGGTTCCAGGTGCACAACACTGTCCCGTATTCTGCGATATCACTGGTCACCTGCAGGGACTGTGGAGGGTCCGGCACTGCCGCACAAACACACATTTTGATTTTAATGTAATAACAACATTTAATTGAAATGTATTGGTCATATTGGAGCGACTGTCATATATTAATGAGGACTTACATCCCTCTGGCGTTCGTAATCCGAGCACTTCACTTGGCCTGTACTGCTTGCTGAGGCACTGAATCTGAACTTTCACCTGGTATGTTGTATCTGGCATCAATACGGTAAGGGTGGCGCTGGCTTTATTGCTGTTTGTGTCCATCGCAGTCCACTGCTGGATGCCCACTTGCCTGGACAACACATACAACATGCATGTTAACCCTTTCACTGTTTAATAAGCTGCAGTAATGTGTTACGCACCTGTAGTATATGATGAAAGAGCAGGAGGCGGGCATGTTTTTGGGTCTTGACCACATGAGCGTCACAGCACCCGAGAAGTTAGAGCTCCATTGCAGATTCTGAACCTTGTAGGAAAGCAAATCGCCTGAGAGATGGATAAACAGTTTCATTCAGTATGAACAGTATGTCAAAATCAAATCTGGTACAACATGTTACTTTTTGCGGTCAAATTCTTAGTAAACAGCTGTGGGTTTCTCACCAGTGCAGTTCATCTCATCGCTGTGGTCAGAACAGTCTAAAAAGCCATCGCACCTATCTGTGTTTCGCACACAGGTCTCGCCATCAGCACAGAGGGTCGCATTCACACAAACCAATGACCCGCTGGTGGCTGCAAAAAGGTGGCAATGTGTTAAGTTGTGTGAGATATTGCCTTCTCGTATAGGTGTGCACCTTTTTCAAAAACACTTACGACAGTTGGCCTCATCAGATCCGTCCTGGCAGTGTAGGTGTCCATCACAGCGCTTCCAGTAAGCAATACATGCTCGGGATTTTAAGCAGAGGAACTGATCTTTAGTGCAGCGGCCTGATGGAGGCGGAGCTTGAGTCGCCGCTGGGGTCACAGAGATGTTGGCTGAGAGACAGACAGTAACACAGGAGAGGTGGATGAACCAAAAAAATGATAAGGGAAGCAATGTAGTATGCACTATATCAAGCAAATTGGCCCACGACTTGTATACAGTAAAGAGAGTACCTGTAGGGCATCCCACTTCATCGCTGCCATCAGGACAATCAGCGTAGCCGTCACACACCCAAGTGTTCACAATACATGCGCCAGAACCACAGTGGAAACGGTTGGCAGCACAGGTAGATGGACCGGGGGCGGGTGTATGAGGAGCTCCACCACCTGTTAACAACATACTGTCGTTAATCCACTGAGCATGAGTCTCGTGTTTGCAATTATTCAACGATAAAAATTACTGGTTAACAAAACCCATACCTGAGCATTGAGCCTCATCAGACCAATCCCCACAGTCGTTCTCTCCATCACACTTCCACCACGCCGGCACACAGCGGCCATTCTTACACCCAAATTGGAAATAATGTGAGCAGCCTGGCTCCTCGGTTGGAGAAGCTAAAACAGGAAGTATAGACATTTCAAGTCAGATCTTGAAGAAACATTCCCTAAAAATAAGATCTGCAACAGTCTGTATAATGTCTGGTGTGGTTGAACTGGACCATATATTAGGTACACATTTGTCTTTCGAATATCAGTATAAAATCAGGTCCACTTTGTAGCATTTTGCTTATTCTGGCCAAAAATTGCCCACTTGGAAATAAAAATATTGTGTGACATATAGCGACAAACCAGTTTATAATATAAAACCCAAAAAAAGATTGATTCCTGTGCTGCTCACCACAGTTGGCCTCATCCGAGTAGTCGCCACAGTCGTCCATGCCATCACATTTCCATTCCAATGTCACACACATGCCGTTGGCACACTGGAAGCTGTAGCCGTCACATGTTTTCCCAAACTCAGGAGTAGTTGCTGTGGAAAAATCAATTATAGGCATTTGCATTACAATTAACTGTTAAACATATATAATTAATCACTGTAGGAGTGTTAACTTTCATAGTCTTAAAGGGACACACTACTTTTTTTGCAAATAATATGCTCATTTACCAGCTCCCCTAGAGGTAAACATTAGATTTTTACCGTTTTGAAATCCATTCAGCCGATCTCCGAGTCTGGCGGTACCACTTTTAGCATAGCTTAGCATAATCCATTGTATCCGATTAGACCATTAGCATTGCACTCAAAAATAACCAAAGAGTTTCAATATTTTTCCTATTTAAAACTTGACTCTTCGTAGTTACATTGTGTACTAAGACCAACGGAAAATTAAAAGTTGTGATTTTCTAGGCAGATATGGCTAAGAACTATACTCTCATTCCGTAATAATCAAGGACTTTGCTGCCGTGCCGTGGCTGCAGGAGGCGCAATGATATTATGCAGTGCCCGAAAATAGTCCCCTGCTATTGAAAGTAACCAAGGGGACTTTTTCGGGTGCTGCATAATCATTATCTTTGGTAATTTTTAAGCGCAATGCTAATGGTCTAATCAGATTCAATGGATTATGCTAAGCTATGCTTAAAGTGGTACTGCTAGACCCGGAGATCGGCTGAATGGATTCCAAAATGATAAAAAACTAATTTTTCAAACTAGGGGACGCCTATTTTAAAAAAAAGTGGAGTGTCCCTTTAAGGGTCGTTCACACTATGGCCAAAAGCTATAAAGATCACTATATTAGTGCACACCGGCAAACAATAATGTTATGTTCACTCGAAGTTTTCATGCTGCAGTGTTACAGTCATAAAGACAGACATAGACAACCTGCTGTTGCATTACGTTGAACACATGAATATATTAAATATTTAAAAGATGAGATTTTTTTTACTGTATCTGTATGCCAGTACCAATTGTGAAGCATCTTAGACATTGTAAGCTTAAAATGGGCGTAAATGGTGAAAGCAGTGCATCCCAATTAGTTGCGGTATTCCCTAAAATGTAAAACGATTAAAAAAAATGTTTTAATTTTATCACTATCATCCACAGTTTGAACGGCCCTTTAGTTTCATTCTGGTCACACGTATCTATTAGCAAAGCATTGCTCTCACAGCAGCCAGCATACGCCGCATCCTCATCAGATCCGTCTGCGCAGTGCCGCGTGCCGTCACACACCAGAGACTGGAACAAACACTGAGCTCGATTCTTGCACACAAACTCCATATACCGTGTGCAGAGAGGATCTGCAAGAACAGGCACTTATTATTCTGCAGCACTCCCATATTAGCAGTTAAACCCTACATTAACAACCAATATATATACCGCAGCGCTGCTCATCGGATCCGCCCGGACAGTCCTCCACACCGTTGCAGTGAGCACTAGCAGGCAAGCAGGTGCCGTTGGAACACAGAAAGCCGTTGCATTTTTCACCCCCTGCACAACAAACCAGTGATGATTTGTATGTTTACATAACTGTGTACACAGGAGATGAAGTGTTAATAGAGCAGTGTTTGTAAACTGACCACAGTGAGTAGGGTCCTCATCAGAGCCATCTTGACAGTCATCATCCCCGTCACACACCCAGCGCTGAGGAATGCAATGACCGGTGTGACACTGGAAACTACTGCTTTCACACGTGTGGTGGGCCACTATGAGAAACAAGAGAGAATTAGGATTTATATGCATCCTGTACTTGCATCCACGGCCTTAAAATCACAAAGGTCACAGATTCAATTCCCACAGTTGAAGTCGAAGCATCTGGCCAATGCCAGAATGTAAATGTAATGCATATCTTTGCTATCTATATGTAAATGAGTCTGTTTATCTCACCAGTACAGTTAGCCTCATCTGACCAATCCCTGCAATCGTTGTCTCCATCACAGCGCCAGGCATCTCGGATACACACACCTCTCGCACAGGTGAACTCTCCCGGACCACACTGGTGAGACGCTGTAAATAAAAAGTAGCAGCCTGTTCTTTATAACTGACACATCTACTACACTTCAAATCAAAGTGTATTTTAATGTTACTTTTACAACATGCTAATTTTATGGATTTAGTAACTATGTGATGTCTTTTTTTTGTGTCTGTCATCCACACACGCATACCACAGTGGTCTTCATCGCTGTTATCGCCGCAGTCATCCTCATGGTCGCACTTGAAGGCCAAAGGGATGCAGGAGCCAGAGGCCACACAACGAAATTGTACAGAGGAGTCACAGGAAGTGGTCGCTGTGGAGAACGAGAATGATTAATTAAACACACATTTATGCAGTCGCACACAAAATAGAAGGGGTGGGGCTTGTAACATCACTCACGGCACTCCTGCTCATCGCTCATGTCGCCACAGTCATTATCGCTGTCACATTTCCAGATGCTGCTAATGCACTTGCCACTGGAGCAGCGGTACTGGTTCGGCTGGCAGGTGTGTTCTGATAGGCAATGGGTATAGCGAAATGTCAAGCATTTTATAGAGAGACTCATTAAAATTCAGGTTTTACACATTAAAGGAAAACGCCCCCGTTTTTCAATATTTTACTATGTTCTTCCCTTAACGAATAAAAATACGCCTATCTTTTTTCAATGCATGCACTTATAGCGAGTCATGAATGTGTTAGCATTTAGCCTAGCCCATTCATTCAGGGATGAATTTAGCAGCCACCAAACACTTCCATTTTTTCCCTATTTAAAGACTGTTACATGAGTAGTTACATGAGTAAGTATGGTGGCACAAAATAAAACGTGACGATATTTTAAGTGTTACTACGCCAGAGGTCGAAGTGCTGCAAACTAAGTGCTCTTCCGCCATACAATATAGTTCTCATTTTTATCTGAATTCTGGCTTCTAAATTCATGCCTGTTTGGATCCTAAGGAATGAATGGGGCTAGGCTAAATGCTAACACATTCACAATGCGCTGTAAAAAGATTAAGTGCACGCATTGAACAAAGATAGGTATGTATTAAATTGTCTAAGTTGAGGTAAGAACATAGTAAAATATTGAAAAACTGTGGTGTTATCCTTTTAGAAACGAGTAGTACTTTAAGTATGTTTTGCATATTACCTAAACATAAAATAACATAAAAACAAACTTTTTGCCCGGCATAGTTAGTCTGTCAAACCTGTTTTAATGCATGTATTATTGCGTTGTTCGTATCCAATGGGACACTGGCACTGAAGTTCTCCTGAGGGCAGGGTGGTGCTGGGAACACCATCTGGGCACACACAATGACGCTTGTTGCCAGGCTGGGGAAGGCACAGCAGACTGCAGGGCTGCTCTGCACAAGCATTTAGACCTGCAGGAAACAGAGATCCTTAAGGCTGATTTTACTGGGAATTTTATATTTTAAAAACAATTATGTGTATTGAAAGTGGTCCTCTCCTGAAAGACTGACCTTTGGTTTTTCCCTTGTAGAAGATCTTAAGATCCATCACTCCTGTCAACCTGCCTACTAACAGCTCACTGTCTGGTGAGCCTGATTTTGGTGCTTTGAAGATGCCCATTCTAGACCAGTCATCCCAGTACAGATCATTCTATTCAAACCAAAGACCAGTTTAATAAAGACAAACTATATGAGTCTAACTGTGAAATTTAGACTACAGTCTCATTATCTAACAATTATAAGAGATTAAGAGCATAGGTCATTTTGCCCATCAAAAAATTATGTCTTAATTTAAGAATTTTTAGATTTTTTTACTAAAAACAAGACAAAATACTAAGTAAGAAATGCATTTTTGGCAGTGAAGCAGTAAATCACACAAAAAAAATACTAGCTGGGTGTTAAAAGACAGAGTCACACAAATGTTTTTTCAATCTGCAATAGCCCAAGCCATATAACGCAGTCTACCTTAAAAACAGCAATAGCATAAGGGTGAGGCAGATCCTCCATCAACACGGTACGGTGGGCTCCATTAAAGTCTGCTCTTTCAATGCGGTCTCCAGACGCCTCTGTCCAGTACAGCCATGATTCGTCGGCCGTGATGCCGTTGGGCCAGCGGACTGCCTCTGACACGATACGGGAGATGTTAGAACCGTCCATCCAGCTGCGGTAGATGCCTGCTGCGCTATCGCCCCAGTCAGTCCAAAACATCAAGCTAAGAAACACAGCATGTACAGCTTAGAAGATGAACAAAAAAATGGATTCGCAAACATTTCCCAGGTTAGAGGCATCAAATCTGAAAGATTTCAGAGTATATAAGTGAATATAAGCTTTTGTAAATAAATTAATCAGCACCTATTATTTTTTGATTTACCATCAGATTGTCTCTTCCTGTCTAAAGGCCGTTACACACGGTACGCGGCAAGCGGCGAAATCGCCGTGTGGCTACAGCTTTTCTCGTGTAGTGGAAGCGTTTTGTGCAGCATTTAGTGCCAATCTGTTTATCTTCAATGGCACCCATAAGTGGGTGGTTCTTGGCCAGAATAAAATGTAATGTGCACTAGGCTTTTTTGCCATTTAGCCAGACAATGCCTAGCTACACCGGAGCTAGCTACTGTCCAAAAGGAAAACATGGGGATGTCGGGACATCGTACCTCTCTTGAGGCATAAGTGTCAGGGCTCTGGGATGCTCCAGCACTGAGGAGTTGACAAGAGTGTGTCTCAGGTCTCCATCCGAGTTGGACACCTGGAAGTCAGATGGTGTAAGAATGACTTAAAACATCTATTTTGTTGAAATTGGTGCAATTGTTACTACCTCTCATTACCTCGATTTTCTGAGCATCAGCATCCACCCAGTACAACAACCTACTGATGGGGTCAAATGCCAGCGCCTCTACGTTTTGTAGGTCCTTTTTGATAATTACTTCCTGTCCTGTGCTCCCATTTAAACATAGTCTCTATGACACCAAAAAAGAAAATACAACACAGGAGATTATGCAAAAGGAATGAACCTATAAATAAACATTTTTATATTCATCATTTATATATAGAAAGACATTAAGGCACATTAGGGATGTACGTAAAATGTGTTTATTCACCTGTATGGTATCTAGTGAAATATCAGCCCAGTATATGCAATTCTTCTCATAATCAAAATCCAGGGCCACGGCCTCACGGAGACCAGATAGAGGCAATGGCTGATCTGTGCCTGTGGCCAGATCATAGCGATGGATGGAGTTCCTCACCGCATACAGGATAAACTCATTACTCTCTATATGGGGAAAACAAAACAGGACAAAACCTATAAATACATCTCAGTTAAGAGGTTTCTGTTTGCAGCACTAACCTAAACAATTGAGATCACTTCTGTTTCACTGAAAGTCATACAAGACGAAAGAAATGTTAAGAGTGACATGTGACATCACTTCCTTTCCCATTGAGTTTTATGAAAGAGCTATTCAAACTCTCCATCGCCTCTCAGACTTCTCCAATCACAGCAGTCGAGTGGTCAATAGCCTCAGCGCCAGAGAGAAGAGGCAGTCTAGACAGTGACGGCTCGTTGAAACAGACCATTTTATTCTAACTACACACAATTTGTTATTAAGATTTTATCTTTATAATGGTGCAAATAAATCACTGAATAAAGAGTTTTTTTGGCATAGAAAGTCTAAAGTGATTTACAGAAGTCTTAACACTGTCATGGCCCTGATTCATAACATAAGGATGATGCATTATTTTTATATTGCCAGCAACATCATCACTGACAGGTAGGTCAAGTCAGTCGAACAACAATTACCTTCATACACAAAATTAATTGTGTGATTTTCACCCTACAAAGCTTTGACTTTTGAAGGTCTTTGTTTATAATTTGGCAAAGGAATTAACTGTGTCACTTTAACTTCATGTTGCATCCCATAGGATTGTGTGCTCACGCTGAGAGACCTTTAAGAGGAAGACCGTAGTGTAATCCGAGGAAAATCTTACCTCCCACAGGACAGGGCAGCATTTCTCCATCAAGTCGAGCTTCGACATCTCCTCCACTGCAGGTGTCTCCAGATACCTTCCTATATCTAAATCATCAAAGCACACAGCTTTAACACTTCAGCAATTTTCTCGTCTTGAGAATCTTTGTTGTAAAAGTTGAATCTTGCGGAAGCTAATTGCAAGCTTCAGTAAATGTTCTTGCTTTCCTTACATTTATGGAATTATTTATGGCAAGACAGGGCCAGTTGTTATCCACTTAGCTACATATGCAATAGTATGTTGTGATGGACAATAGCAAAATATACATAAGCAAACCTTATATAAAAACATTTAAGGAATAATTGATGACGGGCAGTTGAATTATTCAAAAATAATGCACACCCAAAGTGGTAGTGCAGCACGATTTGAAACGGAGTGTGCATTATTTTTAATTATTACACGGCTCTCTGGAATGCTGGATTCTGATTGGTCAGTTGAGACATTTGCAGGTTCGTTCTTTTCAAATAATAACCGCTCCAAAGTAATAACGCATAGCCGGTACTACTTTTACGATTAAAATCGCTCCGCGACAATAAAGATTACTAGCTGTTTGGCGGCATCTTGTGAAAAACACTGGACAACCATAATTTTAACAATAAAATTTAGGATATTACTGAAAAAACAAAACGTTTAAACAGTGGATAGAAGAACGAACAACGACAAGACACAGAGAGCTTACTGAGACTGAACTTGACAAACTAGAGCATGACAGCTACGAAGCCAACACACAAAAAAATACAGAATGGGCATTAAAACTTCTCAAAGACTGGCTAAAAGAGAAAAAAATGGAGACAGACAAGTATGAAGCAGAGGATCTTAATAAGGTATTACGATCATTTTATGCATCTGTGCAAAGTTTCGCGGAAGGATAAAAATGTTAATTTAAAACAAATATGCCAATAAAATGTTTCAAATTCATATTAATGTCCAGTTTTTTTTTTCTTATGTGGCAAGTAGCTGTGTAATAAGCACTTCGCGTCGGGTCCTGATCACACTGTCGGGGCTCATTTCCCGATAACTACCGGCTGCCTCTACATTATCCCTTACTTGTACCACAGGGCTGTTGAAAGCTTTATTCTGATTGGCCGAGAAATGTTCCACTGGTCTTGATTATTTTTCTGTAAAACACACACCTAACCTGTCAAATAGGGCTGTGACGACTTATTAATCGTGCAAATGCGCGTTTTCTCAATTAATAAATCTGAATGAATTACGGTGAAATGCCGGCACATCCAAAAGCCAGAGGGCGCTCTCGCGTAGAAACGCCATTTGTGTCACAAAAGAAGTAGCATTACAAACGCTATTCCAGGAAATGACTAGAGGCATATTTATATCGCTGTTGTTCAGATTGTTTTAGGTATTTCATGATAATAAAGAAATATTTTAAATGGTTGTGTTTGACGAGTGTTGCTTTTTTAATGCACATTATAAACGACTTAGACTCATAGTGATTTTAGATTGATAAGGACTTCCTACTGATCACAGAGCCGTAGTACACGCACAAGCTGTGCATAAAACACAGAATCGGAGCTTTGCGATTCAGAATTGATTTCAGACAGGTATTTTAAATGGGGAACGCGATGCATCGTCACAGCTCTACTGTCAAATGTTAATAATTGACTATGGTCCATTGAATTATTTGAAAACAATGCACGCTAGCTGCTTCGCATCATGCCGCATTACCACCTTGGGTGTGCATTATTTCTGAATAATTCAACGGCCTGCCGTCAATTATTCCTTCTATTCTGCTTATACCATGGTTATAACAGATATTGCTCTGTTGGTTATAATTCTTATAATCTAATTATGATTTTATGAGCATCAAAGTTTAATATCACCCATTGATTTCACATTAATTTTAATCTTTGACATAGCCTTACTCAGTCAATATTAAAGATATTAAACTTATAATCACAGATTATTTTTATGTTAAAAGCCTTTAGCTGGGTTTTCACACGTAGGGTCAAATATTTGATAGTTCAATGTCATCATGACTGAACACTCATAAACAAGTAATCTAGATAACCGTATAATTATAGTAATTAACATCACTTCTCCATTTCTCCAGTAATAGAGATTAACCTCATTTCCTCCTAGTAATCACATCTCAACTAAATGAGCGAGGCATCTAAACTTATCCAGCTAAATTCAGTTCTGCTGTCTGTGTTCTAAATAAATCCTCTCCTCCTGAATGCAGATAATGAGAGGAGAGATGTGTGATGACACAGCAGTGGCACATCTAATAAAGCTCTCAGGCAGCTGATGATCTGTATCCAGCACAAAATGATGCCATTAAAAAAAAATCACCCTGCTAGTTGATCATTTTTTGTTTCACGGTACTGAATCACGGTGGGAATAATTATTTTGCTCTATGGAGACTAGTCAACAATGTGAAATTTAATTATGTACTGAATACTTTTAGTCAAATAAAGGGGATATTAGCAGTGTGTACTCAAGAGGTCTCAACAGACTGCAATATAAATACATCTGGATGGCCCAACATCTGCTGAGTCAACTTAACCCAATAAAAGGAAGAACAATACAAGCTAATTCATAAGGAGTAATTGACAAACACAAGACACATATAAAAGTGTCACAAGTGGCAAAGCAAAAACAACACGGGTCAGATTTCAGAAACTTTAGAGGTTGAGATTACAACCACTGGTTGCCCTGGTACTGTACATCTTCTGGACAAAGAAAGTCACTGATAAAAAACATTATATGATATCTCGGCTTTTGTTTGTCTGAAACAATGAGCATTAAACTTGTTGGCCCGACACAAACAAATCTTATGTGAAGGGCAAAACAGCTAGGAATTTGTTTTCAAGCAAGACATTGACCCCAACATAAATGACTCCTGAGAAAATATCCTGAATATTCACATCTCATATATATACATATATATAATAAAAAATAACTGGGTTCTTACCCTTTGCTGCGACGATAAGTGGTGCTCACCGGACAGGGTACCGGTGGGGTGTATGGGCTGCCGGAAAACTCTGGATCAGGCACGCAGACCTCAAGAGACAGATCCTCACTCGGCTTGAACCCGTAGTCACTGGAAATCAGAAACAATAATCTACTGAGAATTCATCGAGAATGTGTTCAGTGTTTGGGGCTGAAGATAATTTTAGCTCATACCACTCATAGTCCTGTCGGGTGCAGGAGCAGTTTGACAGAGTCACAGGTCTGTCAAAGTCCTCTCCATTAAAGCAGGTGGCATGAGGGGAACGGCGCTTGTACACTATCTCTCTGCCAAGCAGACAGTCATTTCCCCTCTCATCAGACGGAGACCAAAGTTTGTAGTCGCCCTCGGCGCACGGCACGCCTGTGCATATAAAGCATCATAAAGAAATTGTTTGATAAACTTTTAATGAACTTTAAAGGATATATGTTACCCTGGACATTTTTTTAAAACTGAGATTTAAACATCATTTGTAAATTGAATAACTACGCTTTTTTGTTAGGATAAGAAAATATTTGATCGAGATACAACTATTGGAAAATCTGGAATCTGAATAAGGGTCTTAAATTCTAAATCCAAAAGCCTAAAGCCATTGGTCCAAAATGAGGTCTTAAGCAACACCTATTATTAAAAAAATATATATTTATATATGTACGGTAGGAAATTTGCAAAATACCTTCATGGAACATGATCTTCACTTAAAGGTATAGCGGAAGATTTTCCAGAATTTTAATTCAATTCAATTCAATTTTATTTATATAGCGCTTTTCACAAAAGTCAATTGTTTCAAAGCAGCTTTACATAAATAGAAGCAGTGAAAAGCACAGAAAAACGACAGATAGCACAACAAAATACAAAATAAATTTGCTGCGGCTATGACTCAATATTATAAGTGCACGTATTACTAAAGCAACGTCTAGAAGAGGAGGCTAAGTAAAGCCCAAAAAGGCTGCCTCCCCGGGGTGAAAAACCCCCTAGGAGAAAAAAACCCCTGTGCTTTTATCCGAGGAAAAATAAGTCCTAGGAGGGAAAAACCCTTGGGAGAACGGATAAGGAGATTTAGCAGAGATTAAGCGGGTTCTGCCGGTGATCGTTGGTCAGGCATCAGCTGGGCATCACGTTGAAGGACGGCCAGTAGATCAGAAAGAACCGCCTTCTCCACTTAAAAAAAAAAAAATGCATTTGCGCAACACTCTACCTGCTCCCGAGAGGGAACGCCTAATAAATGTGTGCACGAGAGAGAGCATGCACGAGCCTAGTTCTTCTCATGCACGCTCTGTTTACAAGTTGCTGTCGGCATGGCTCATACATTTAGATGTTTACCGTGTCTGTACGTTTCGTGACTTGTGCCAGAGCTAGAATCGCTAATCATAGCTTACATCGACTTTTACCAGCAGTGATTGTAAATGGATTTCTCCAAATAGCATGACAAACTTTACCTGTCGAGTAGAAACTTTGCGACTGAGGCATCAGTGGGAAGCCCAACCTGTGCTTTTAGCGCACACCAGCGTGTGAAATATTCTTCTAAAATGTTTGTTTCTTCAGAGGCCTTTCTCTTCTGGTCATACAATTCGTAAACACCTTTTCTCTTGCGACCATCAAACATTTTGAAAAAACACAATGAGAACGCGAGCTTCAATGAATGGCTGAAACCGTAGCTCACCACAAATATACACCTGAAAGTGCGCATGTGAAGAAAGTGAGCCTAGGAACGAGCACGGATGAAGGCCTTACGTAAACATATAATTGACAATGAGGATGACCAATAGCCTTGATTATCCACCCAGAAAAAGAAAATCCTCCGCTATACCTTTAATATCCTAATGATTTTTGACCAAAAATAAAAAATAAAATCAATCATTTTAACCCATACAATTTATTTTTGGCTATTGTTACAAATACACCCATGCTACTAATGACTTGTTTTGTGGTCCAGGGTCACATGTAGGCCTGAAATACTTTAAAGTTGCCATGAAACGGAAATAACAATTGGCTTATTTTCCACGCAGTGACGTACATCTGAGTGAAAGCGGCTTCTGAAATGAAATAAAGTAGGGTTGGATTTAAATTTGTCCATCGCGATTTGATTGGATCATTTGAAGTTGGGTAGTGTTGCTAATTGCTAATCGCTGCGATCTTCTCCCGGACTCAGCCTCCTGCCATACCATATGACCGGAAGTAAAGAGAGATCGTTTTTACAAGGGGAGGAGCTTTAAAGATTATGAGGGCACATGAATAATAAAAATAATAAAACTCACAGATAAGTAATTTGTAAAAAATACCACAATATTCCAAAACAAATGACAGTTTTTTATTTTCATGGCAACTTTAAGTATTTCAATATCTGTTCAGGCTTGAATGAATAATATGGGTGTTGCCATGGTATCCTGAGAAGTGGTTACTAAATCCTAATTATAGTCCTGCATAGGATATACACCGCAAGCTATGCGACACAGAAGTATGAATGAAAACTGACGTGTAGCCTATGGCGTAAGTCCTACACGGAAATATAATGGGCCCTTAAAAAACTGATTATTAGGGCTTTGCTAAATGGTTGATAAAGTATTGCAGGATGTTGCTACACAGTTGCTGAGATGTCCTGGGTGTTTACATGGATTCAGACTCAAATAACATACAAACCATCCTTAGTATTCTGTATTAGTATTTAGTATCAGTATTATATTTAACTTTCAGCAAACAAATATTGTCAATTCTCTACCATGTCTCATTTATGTTATTACTGCATTGAATTCTTACCAAGCACATCGCTGGCGTTGACCTGCACGATTAGCCAGCTGTGTTTCTGGTCAGCATAGGAGCCGAAGATGGTGAAGATGGTGCTCTTCTCACCCGGCTCCGTCAGCAGCTGGTAAACGTGCACCTCCTGATCGGAGAACTGAAAATCTTTCCAGGTTTCCCCCTCGTTGGTACTGAACCTGAGCCAGCAAAGATAAGACAGCTATCAGTAATATCCTAAAGCCGGATAATCCTCTGAGGTCTTTTGATAAAAATGAAATGATCTTTAAAGGATGATACTCACTTGAGAGTTTTGGTGGATCCGCCCTGTGCTATAGCCATTAGGATTCCTCCATGGTCTCCCCAGGTATAGAAATGAGGACCAGCCAAGGCCTGAAGTACAATGTGATGGCAAATGATTAGTAAATATAGTAGTAGATGTCAGATTTCTAATGTGCAGAATAAAGCAGGTCTTCACCTCTTTCCACCTGACCCCTGCGCTGCTCGATACATACACATTGGGCTTATTGGCCAGATTTTTTCCCACGGATCCTGTGTAGAGTAAAGGGAGAGATAAAGAGAGAATGGATGGTCAATAATCACACTGCATATCTCATATCATATATCACAGGCCTGTTTACTCTTGTCTAAGTGATTGATCCGAAAACAAGTGGACAGCGCCAAACCAATGTGCACATTGGGTCTTAAAGGATTTGTTATCCAATCACTCAAATCACATTCATAGCTAGTCCCAAATGGATGTGACCACATGTGACCAAGAGAAGAATAAAAGTATCCTGCACGTCACTTAAGTCTTTTCTCAGCCTCTTTTGCATCTCGCCGCACGGATCTTAAACTCTCATATTACTTTCCTGAAACATTTACCGCTCCATTACCGCAGGTAGTATTCTCATTTATTAATTCTAGTGGTAATGAACTTCATTTACATTAATGTCCTTAACAGAGATATGCGCTGGAAGAAAGCACTTAACACATATTTTTCAATGAGAACAATGTTGGGGTGGTGTGGTCGCTCTCGGCTGGATAATTCGATGAGAGTGAGGATGTGTTTGTATGTGATAATTAGCCAGTGGGAGAAGTACAAATAATTAGCACATCTGCGTTGAAGCGATAGCAGCCGGAGTGGGCAGACATTTTCACAAGCCTCCACTTCTCGGCCTTAGCTGCATGCGTATTATCTAATAATCATTTAATTAAAGATCTGCCTTCGTCTGGCAGGGAGGAGAGAGAGAAAGAGAGAGACAGAGAAAGAGAGAGATTCAAAATGGAGGGAGTGCCTTTCAAGCTGCAAAATAAATGCTTTACACCAATTGCTTCCAATCATTTCACCAGACGTTTAAGAAATATTTACATGTATGCTTTTGGCAAAAACTATTGTCCAAAGTGACTTACAGTGCATTTTGTGTTCACTTGGATCAAACTCATGACCTCTGCATGGCAAGGCACATCATTATTACCTTTTAGCCATTTCTTTTTCAAGTATTTTGAAAGCGAATTACATTTGTTTTATATGTCTACCCCTGCAGAACCTGTAAGGGTTTTAACACTTTCCCCGCCACTGACAAGTGATCTCGTCAATCCACAATAGCGCTATTATTAAATTTCATTTAATATATTGAATGTTTATATATTTAAAGAAGAGGTTTTTATGGGAGGCATTACTTTTGTGAAAATCATGAAAAATGCTGGCGGGGAAAGAGTTAAAAAGGATGACACTTTTGTCATTATTCTCATGGCATTCCACTGTTTGACTTTATTCGTATGGAAGGTTTTTTCTGCCAATTTAAAACTAAATTAATTAAAAGATCAAATAAAAATACAATCGCTAAATATTTTCCAAATTTGAAAATGAAACTCTAAATAAAAAATTAAAACATTAAATTATTACATTTTCAAGGTGATAATGCATCTTTCCTTGATCTTTTATTGATGGTTTGACTTTTCATTTTCAATACAATCTCGAGGCAATACATTTTTAAAAAGGCTTTTTTTTCATGCTCAAGCAATAATAGTGATAAAATTATAATGTAAATTCAGTTTAATTTTATGTTCTCTTTTATTTAATAGCTTTCATTTTCTTTTTTCATTTTCTACTTGTATGCAAATTCTATGTTAATCAGTGGGTGGGGTATTACTTGCTCAAGAAATGAGGATTGGCTGAAGCAGTGTTGCCAACTTAGCGACTTTATTGCTACATTTAGCGACTTTTAGACCAATTTCGACAAACCTAGCCAGAGTCCTGCAACGGGTCGGGTACCCGCGGATACCCGCAAAAAAATGGGTGGATTGTGACATTCCTAAAATTCACGGGCGGGATGCGGGCGGATAATTAACTCCGTGCGGGCGGGCATTAGCGCGAATGAAAATATGTGCAATATTTGTATGTCTAAATCAGTGGTTCTTAACGTTAGCCTCGAGGCCCACTGCCCTGCACATTTTGTATGTCTCCCTTTAACACACCTGATTCAAATCATCAGCTTATTAGAAGAGATCTCAATGAACTGAACTGAGTCTGTGAGATAAAAGAGACATAGAAAATGTGCAGAGCAGTGGGCCTCGAGGAATAACGTTAAGAACCACTGGTCTAAATAACCATTACACGCGCAATATATGATATTTGACCCATCACATCACCACCACTGCGACATTTGTTGATGCTTCTCATGGCCAAGTTGGAGCGAGCGTTGCAGGAGTTGCATAAATTTTTGCCATTGATAGCCGGAAGCTGGAAACATCTTCTTTTAGAAAGCATTAAGAGATGACACTTGTAGGAGCACAGCAGGGGTTGTGTAAGTAGGTTGTATTTTTTCTTGTGCTTTATTTCATTAATAGGTCTATTTGTGTATAGTTATCAGATTCCATAGCCTATTTAGGTGCCGATGATAGGCTACTTGAATGGCGCAAAACAAAGCGCACTTTAGCCTCTTTCATAAGCCAAAGTAAACCTAGAAACTGTTTGGATGAATCTTAGCTTCACATCTGTACAGATAGGTAAAAAAAAATATTTAATGTTTAAATTGTTATTTTAGCATTTAATTTTCAAATTTGGGACATACTTTGTGATTTTATTTTATCATTTAGTTTTGGAGTGACATTAGTATGATTAAATATTGACAGATACTGTGAACTAATTCTTGATAAGAGCAGAGAAATGAAAACAGGAAGAACCAGGGCTAGCAGCACGATTGCAAGCCTGCTCGTATTTCCTCTGTTGCTCGCGTAAACACGATAGTGTTTAACCACAGATCACACAGCATGTGGCTCACCTGTTGCCATGATGAGGCCAGGTGCAGACTCTTTAGATAGAATAGGAATCCTACGCAGCTGAATATTCAGTAGTTGACTCCACCGCTGGGCCAAGTGCAGGGAACATCCATTTTCCAGCTGCGACAGAGACCGAGAGAGAGAGAGAAAGTGAGGTAAGAGACTGCGAAGATGCTGTTGTTTTTAGATATACATCTAACAACAAAGGGGAAAAAATAAAACACCTCTTACCACATCTGCAACAGTTCAACTCCAACACACTCATGAACACAAAACCACAGCATCATAAAAGTCAGCAAAAACTTGATCTAACGTATCTGATAAGTTCATCAGAAAACACACACACACACACACAATGGCTGCTGAACCTTTTTAGCAGCAACTAAATTGCATACTTAATATACACTCACCTAAAGGATTATTAGGAACGCCATACTAATACTGTGTTTGACCCCCTTTCGCCTTCAGAACTGTCTTAATTCTACGTGGCATTGATTTAACAAGGTGCTGAAAGCATTCTTTAGAAATGTTGGCCCATATTGATAATATAGCATCTTGCAGTTGATGGAGATTGGTGGGATGCACATCCAGGGCCCGAAGCTCCCGATCCACCACATCCCAAAGATGCTCTATTGGGTTGAGATCTGGTGACTGTGGGGGCCATTTTAGTACAGTGAACTCATTGTCATGTTCAAGAAACCAATGTGAAATGATTCAAGCTTTGTGACATGGTGCATTATCCTGCTGGAAGTAGCCAACAGAGGATGGGTACATGGTGGTCATAAAGGGATGGACATGGTCAGAAACAATGCTCAGGTAGGCTGTGGCATTTAAACGATGCCCAATTGGCACTAAGGGGCCTAAAGTAGGCCAAGAAAACATCCCCCACACCATTACACCACCAGCAGCAGCCTGCACAATGGTTACAAGGTTACGATGGATCCATGTTCTCATTCTGTTTACGCCAAATTCTGACTCTACCATCTAAATGTCTCAATATAAATCAAGACTCATCAGACCAGGCAACATTTTTCCAGTCTTTAACTGTCCAATTTTGGTGAGCTTGTGCCAATTGTAGCCTCTTTTTCCTATTTGTAGTGGAGATGAGTGGTACCCGGTGGGGTCTTCTGCTGTTGTAGCCGATCCGCCTCAAGGTTGTGCGTTATGTGGCTTCACAAATGCTTTGCTGCATACCTTGGTTGTAACGAGTGGTTATTTCAGTCAAAGTTGCTCTTCTATCAGCTTGAATCAGTCGGCCCCCATTCTCCTCTGACCTCTAGCATCAACAAGGCATTTTCGCCCACAGTACTGCCGCATACTGGATGTTTTTCCCTTTTCACACCATTCTTTGTAAACCCTAGAAATGGTTGTGCATGAAAATCCCAGTAACTGAGCAGATTGTGAAATACTCAGACCGGCCCGTCTGGCACGAACAACCATTGCTTAAATCACATTTCTTCCCCATTCTGACATTCAGTTTGGAGTTCAGGAGATTATCTTGACCAGGACCACACTCCTAAATGCATTGAAGCAACTGCCATGTGATTGGTTGATTAGATAATTGCATAAATAAGAAATTGAACAGGTGTTCCTAATAATCCTTTAGGTGAGTGTATACAGAAATGTCTATTAAAAAGCTGTTTGTTTGTAGTTTACGAGAAAATATATTCATATTTCATAATAATAATCCACAAACGTGGCATAATTTTACTAACGTATTTATGTATTGACTAGACTGTAAAGTAATGGACACCTTCAGTACCTTACAGTCTATGGTTCCCCCCAGGCTGTCTGCTGCAGGCGGCTGCAAAAGTTCCCAGGTTCCTCCTTTATCGAACGTGATGACGGACCGCATGTTGTCCTCTGTGACTGTGCCATTGATCAGCGTGGCCACGAACACCCCCCTCAGTCCCTCTACCCGGTGGAGGTCCGCAAATGGCTCATTGGCAAAGTACCTTCAAACACACAAACACACTATAATTTGCTTCGACGTGACATTCATATCTGGCAAGAGAGGTGCCGTTCGAAAATGCCAATGGCACGAGAAGCCTAGCACATCTCATCTGCATTCTGCACTGCAGTAATTGCGTCTGAGCTCCCAGACGGCCGTGCTGAGCTCAGTGGTTTGGCTGTGGGCGAGATCCCGCTTTGCCGCAGAGTAAAACACTAGCGTGTCCTTGGAAAACCGTGTAAGAATGATGGATTGCTTTCCACCGATAGTCTGAGCTGAGGGACCGGTGTGTGAAGACGGCTCTTGCTAACTTGCTTGTCAGTTGAAGCATGGTGGTTCACGTAAAGGTGATGAGGCCACAAGCTCAACAAAGTTTGCTGATCTGGGAACATCTTGTACTTTGTTAAATCATGTTATTGGATACAGAATCTCCGGAGCAGAAAGGTCTCACAAACAGTGATTTCAAGTTACCTGATAAGAGTGTTGCTCCCGGAGCCTTCGGGGCTGTAGTACAACACGTTCTCCAGGGACAAAGAAAAGGCCAGACCTTGTGTGTCGGAAATGTACAGGTGTGTGACGTTGTTATTGTGGTTTACGCACACAAACACCTGGTCCTCTGAAGCATCTGCTATGTAGTATTCCTGCAGAGGGAATGACAAAAAAATGCATCAAAAGTCATGGCCATGAATCCATTCAGTGCTATATTCAAGCTTTACTCACTGTAATAGGGTGTCGGGTGTTAAACTGAGCTGCTCTCATTGGTTGGCGGTTGTAGGAAACCCACAGCTGAACAGACTGAGGTTCACGGCTCCCAAACAATGTCTGTAAAAACAAAATAAATCACAATCTTTCACAATTTGTCCCATTTTCTCTTCAACTTTAAAATTATAGCAAACCTTTACTACTTTTTCTTTAACTCATAACCGGAGAAAACTATTTAAATGAGGCAGTATAGCATCAAACGAGAGTTACGTATGTAACTACGGTTCTATGAATCCCGGATGACCGCCAGAGGCGGTGCTTAAGCACTGAATGATCCATCTCGCGCATGCGCAGGTCGAGTGTTTATACCAACAAAGTCACCCGTGACCCCTGATGCCTACGGAGAGTCTATAACTTCCGGTGACATCAGAGGATCTGTTCCTACAGAATCTTCTCGCGAGTACACAGTGATTCTGAGTGACAGAACGCTCTGGCGGTCATCCGGGATTCATAGAACCGTAGTTACATACGTAACTCTCGTTCTATTTCATCCCTACTGACCGCCAGAGGCGGTGCTTAAGCACTGGATGACATATACCAAAAAAGTCACGAGGAATTTAGCACATACCTTATTGAGAGGAGAGCACAGAGTCCGGCAACAGGACCACCTCCAGTGGATGGGGGGTGGCGACATTCACCCGGTAGAACCTGGAGAAGGTACTTGGGGATGCCCATGATGCCGCCTCACAGATGCGCTCCAGGGGCACGCCGCGCAGGGCCGCCCATGAAGTTGAGACCGCCCTGGTAGAGTGGCACCTCACCCCGGATGGCAGGGGGTGACCACCTCGTTTATATGCCTGGGTGATTACATCCACCACCCAATGAGACAACCGCTGTCTGGAGAGAGCACAGCCCCTTCTAGGACCACCATAGCAGAGGAAGAGCTGGTCTGACTGCCTTATACTCGCAGTCGCGACCACGTAGGTTTTGAGAGCCCGTACGGGACACAGCCGCTGTAATCTATCCTCCCCTTCTGGGGGAGTAAATTGCGCCAGGTGGATAGGTTGGTTAAGGTTGGATGAAGACAAAACCTTCGGAAGAAAAGCTGTATTCGGCCACAGGGTAACCCCTGAGCCATCGGAGTTCCACCGCAAACATGAGTTACTCACAGAGAGCGCATGAAGTTCCCCAACACGCTTCGCTGACGTGATAGCAAGGAGAAAGGCAGTCTTAATAGAGACCCACTTCAGCTCTGCCTGAGCCAGGGGTTCAAAGGGAGGTGAGCATAGAGAATCGAGCACCAGGTGCAGATCCCAGGCTGGGGCGCGCTGTGCTCGTGGGGGGCGTAACCGCCATGCACCCTTCAGAAAAAGAGACACCAATCTGTGACACCCCACAGTGTCGTTGTCCACCCGAGCATGTCGAGAGGAAATAGCTGCCACATATACCCTCAAGGTAGCCGGGGACCGGCCGCCATCCAAGAGTGACTGGAGGAACTCTAGAATCTTTGGAACTGAACAGTGCACAGGGTCCACATCCCTGTCTGAGCACCATGTAGTAAACAGCTGCCACCTGTTCTCATACTGCGCCCGGGTAGAAGGCGCCCTTGCATTCAATATGGTATTGCAGACGCCATCTGAACACTCCGTCAGCAGCGGGTCGGGCCCTGCAGTGACCAGACCCACAGCTGCAGGCGATGAGGATCGGGATGCCAGATTCGGCCCTGTAACTGAGACAGGAGATCCCTCCTGTCTGGGAGGCGCCACGGTGAACCGTTGCAGAGACTGTACAACAGTGGAAACCATGTTCTTCCCGGCCAGAAGGGGGCTACCAACAGTAGCCTGTGACCCTGCTGGAGGACTCTCTGCAGTGTTGGAAGAATCAGAGGGATTGGTGGAAAAGCATAGAGGAGACCCTCTGGCCAATCGTGTGCGAGAGCATCCTGGCCCAGAGGGCTGCTCTTCTCCGTCCAGGAGAACCAGAGGGGGCAATGGGTCGATTCCTCTGAGGCAAAGAGATCCACCCCTGCCCTGCCGAAGATGTCCCAGATGCTGAGGACCACATCCGGATGAAGCCGCCACTCTCCCGGCGGAGGCTTGCAACGGGAGAGTAAGTCTGCCGCCTGATTCTGCTCCCCAGGCAAATACATCGCCCTCAGGCTGGCCAGGTGTGGCCCTGCCCACAGCAGGAGGTCCTGGGACGCCTGCAGCAGCGGTGCAGACCTGGTGCCTCCTTGGTGGTTTATGTGAGACACAGTTGAGACATTGTCTGATCGCACAAGCACATGCCGGCCTCCCAGGAAGGGAAGAAAGGCCTGCAATGCCCTGTGCACAGCCCGCAGTTCCAGAACATTGATGTGCTGTGAGCGCTCCCGGACAGACCACAGCCCCTGAGTTGTTCGATTCTGCCACACAGCACCCCACCCCGAGAGAGAAGCATCTGTTGTGAGGATTTCCCGACGAGATGCAATGGAACCCAAGGGCATGCCCTGCAGGAGAAATGACCTTACTCTCCATGGGGCCAGAGCAAGAAGGCAACGACGTGACACCTTGAGTTTCCTGTGTCGGTGCCACTGGACATCTAGATGAAAGCCGTGCAACCACCTCTGGAGGGGACGCAGCGACAGCAGTCCTAGAGGAATCACGGTAGCGGCAGCCGTCAGCTTCCCTAGGAGGCGCAAAAACTCCACATAGCGTAACTGCCTGCCCTCTCGAAACAGGAGGAGGAGGTGGAGGATGTCGTCCACCCGCTGTGGTGATGGGCGAGCCTTCATGGTGACTGCATCTAGAGTCATACCGAGAAAAAGCGTGCCCTGCGATGGAACCAGGCAACTCTTTGTAAAATTCACCCGGAGGCCCAGGCGGGCCACATGGGAGAGAAGACACGACGTGTCCAGTGCCACTTGAGACTGGGATGGCGCACAGATGAGCCAGTCGTCCAGATATGGGAGAATCTTCATGCCCCGCGACTGCAAGTGCGAAAGGGCTGCGGTCACACACCTGGTGAACACCCGAGGGGAGAGGGAGAGACCGAATGGGAGCACTCGGAACTGGAAATGGCGCCCTTGAAAGGCAAACCGCAGAAACTGCCGATGGTGTGGAGCTATAGGGATGTGGAAGTAGGCATCCTTCAGGTCTACTGACGTAAACCACTCTCCTTTGGCAATTGTACGTAGAACCTCTGCAGTGGTCAGCATGTGGAACCTCAGAACCTTCAGGAACCTGTTGAGACCCCTCAGGTCGAGGATAGGACGGAGTCCGCCATCTTTCTTTGCTACCAGAAAGTAAGTTGAGTAGAACCCCCCGGGGTGCAATAGGGGATCTACTGGCTCGATGGCACCCTTGTCCAGGAGGGCGGACAACTCCTGGGTGAGGGCTTGGGCTTTTGCCGGGTCGTTTATGATGGTCATCTTGACCCGGCCATGGGCTGGGGGCCGGCGTCGGAACTGAAGTTTGTACCCGTGGGTTAAGGTTGAGAGCACCCATGGGTCCCTGGTGGAGGCAGCCCAATAGCTGAGCTGCTGCTGGGAAAAACAGCCGACGGCCGACCCCCGGGCTTCAGCGCCGGGGTCCCCGGCCTCTAAAGGTTCCAGAGGCACGACGGGTCGGAAAGGACTGAGGTTGTCCTGAGGGCAGCCGGTCAGGCACCCGAAAGGTCGGTGCCTGCTGCTGAGCAGGCTGTGGACGTGGGCGCAGAGACCTTAGGTAGCCCCTGGGGTGAGCCTGTGGACGAGAGCTGCGCTGTGGGACAGCTGGAGGACCTCTAGGCCTGCTAGGAGGCGGAACGCTTCTCTGAAGCCCGGACAGCTGCTGTCGAGTCCGTCCGGCTTGGACCGTGCGCTCAAGCGCTTCCAGAGCTGCGGAACCAAACAGCTCCCCTGGTTCCACCGGAACACTGCGGAGGGTTCTCCTACAGGCCTCAGTGAGAGGAGATTGTGCCAACCATACCTGGCGGCGAGCCTGCACAAGAGTAGACATCAACCGCCCCAATTCCCTAGACATCAATGCGAATGCTTGTAGTGAAGCATCGCTAAAGCTGTGGACAGAGGCATCCAACTCAGTCTCCTGCAGGGAAGTTGACAAAGCGAGCATCAGGTGGGACATGGAGTTACCGATGCGTCCCATGCGAGCCGCTGCATCATAGGCCTTACAGAGCAGGTCATCTGTAACCCGGCACTGGGGACGAGGGCACCTAGCATCCGGCCTCAAAGCCTCATCAGGTGAGATGATAAGAGCCGCTATTGTCGGCTCAACTGCTGGCATGCGGTCCAATCCGAACTTCTGTGCGTCCTGCATGGCTGCCAGGGTCCGGCCATCGGACGTTGCATGAGAGAGGGCCTTAGAATCCCTCCAACATGCCTGCAACTCCCTCAAATACTCCTCCGATGGGGGCGCAGTAAAGCTGACGGAGGCTGGGACACGCCTGAAAAAAGCACTGGCCGGAGCCGGCTGAGTTTGCGGGACGTCCAACTGGAGACGAGCAAGAGCCATACGAATGATGGCTCCCATAGAGCAGTCCTCAACACCACCAGTAGAGCTATGGGTTGAAGACCGGGAGCCGGCCGCAGAAGGTTGGGAGGCTCCCATCTGTGGAAGTACCTCTGGCTCATATTCATTAAACTGGCCAGCTGAAGCTGCCATGGAAAGCACATCGTCCTCCGACTCCAAGGAGGCTGCCGAAGGGACAAAATCATCTGGCGGCTCTGCTCCAGTCCCGGACTGGAAAGCCAGGAAGAGGGACTTCATAGTATTGAGCTCCGCTGTTAGTTGGTCCACTTTAGAGGCAAGCCGGGGTCCCTTGGCCTTTTTTGCAGGAGTGGGGCCTGCGGCCTCAGCAGCCTGACGTTTAGACTGCCCAGTCTGATCTGGAACCAGTCGCTGGGCTGGGGTCAAATGTCCAATCGACGAAGTAGAGCCCGACAGTTGCTCCACCTCAGCCAGTCTAGCTGCCCTCACTGCCCGAGGCATGATACCACAGTTCATGCAGGGGTCGTCAGAAAGACCCTCCTTTAAATGTTCAAAGCCAAGACATGAGGGACATAAATCATGGCCATCCTCAAGCTGCAGAGGAGCCATACAGGCCGAGCAGGAGTGGTTGCCAACCATGCTGGCAACTGAGAAAAAAAGGTAGCCTCGGCGGAAACGCTGCCACCAATTAGTCACAGGGGCACACCTATGCTGGGAGCGGGAGCGAAAACACTGCCTTCACCAGCTAAGGGTAAACTATCCCAACGAAAAAATAGACACAGAATGCAGTACAGATGCCGGGAGAGGGAGCGAAAGCACAACCTTCACCAACAAATGTAGCAAAAAAGAAAAAAGATTAGCTTCAGCGGGAACACTGCCACCAATCTAGTCCCTGAGGCACAAATATGCTGGGAACGGGAGCGAAAGCACTGCCTCCACCAGCTTAGGGCAACGAAAAAATAAGACACTAAACGCAGTACCGGGAGCGAAAGCACAACCGTCACCGCAAACGTTGTGAAGCCAGTTAAGGGTAAGCGCTATTAACAAAAACCGGCACAACCGAGTTGGCACGAATACACAAAGCGCAGTTAAGCGCCGAAACGATTAACAAAAAACTGGCACAACCGAGTTGTTGCAAAATACACAAAGCGCAGTTAAGCGCCGAACGATTAACAAAAAACTGGCACAACCGAGTTGGCACGAATACACAAGCGCAGTTAAGCGCCGAACGTTTAAACGAAAAAACCGACACAACAGAGTTGGTACTAAATACACAAAGCGCAGTTAAAGCGCAAAAAGACGTTTAACAAAATAAACCGGCACAACCGAGTTGGCACGAAGTAACTACACGAGCGCAGCTGAACAATCAACCAAAAACGCGTCCGTGTTACAACAATAAATCGCAGATGAATCAACAATATAAAGGTAACTGTTAACGTTAGATTACAAATGTCGGGAGAGGGAGCGAAAACACAGCCGTCACCAACAAATGCACCAAACGAGCAGTTATGTAAAAAGTTTGTAACTCACCTGTCGGTGGATTCCGTTGCGGCCTTTGGAGGGCGAGCAACTCGCTGCTCCGACAATACAATGCCACAAGGCCACCAGCAACGAATGAAACACAATATCCTAGTCTTTTGCTAGCGCGGAAAAAACAACCTGCGAAGCGAGAAGATGAAAAGGAACAGATCCTCTGATGTCACCGGAAGTTATAGACTCTCCGTAGGCATCAGGGGTCACGGGTGACTTTGTTGGTATAAACACTCGACCTGCGCATGCGCGAGATGGATCATTCAGTGCTTAAGCACCGCCTCTGGCGGTCAGTAGGGATGAAATAGAACCGGTTTAATCTGATAATCCGACACATTCATTTACAACAAACCATGGCCTTCCATCACTATAAATGAGGTCAGAATGGCAGCCAATATCAGGGTAAGGAGATTTGCCAAGCCATCGTTGTATTCACTCAGGTCCTGGACCTCATCCAGCTTCATAAGTAATGTAAGGGATACATACAGCAAAAACAGCCAGTCTAATTTGTGATTTGGTTTTATAAAGATGAAAGACTGGTTATAAGATACCGCTTCTGTCTAGTCGGTGCCTCAGCAGTCTAGATGTTTCTCCGTCTTGCAGCATGTAAAATGAACAATTTATCACTGAGGGATGGGCGGTGTGACTCTCTCCTCCCGTTTTATAATCTTTCTTCCACTTTCTCATCTTAAGAACACAAAGCTCTAATCAATCTTAGTTCAGGTTGATCCAGGTCTTTTCCCTGTACGGCAGGTTGTCACATTTAATCATGCCGTGAGGGAGTAACAGAGACCTGCATTAGGTTCACAAACCCCTTGAAACATCATTAGCAGTAAAATAAGCATCTGCTATGCGTGTTATGTCCCAAAACCTAGTAAGCTGTCTACATAGGCAGCATTTATTGGCATTGCTGACACAAGAAAGATGTTCCACCAGGGATAACTCTCGCTGGCCATATTTTAAGGAACCAGTGCATGTAGCAGTGCTGTCGTGAACACTGCAATCCTACAATCCATTGAAATCCCTGCAAATGTGCTGCAATTACGGGTGTCACGATTCTCCAAATCCTTTACATTTTCGATTCTAAAGTCACGATTCGATTCTCGATTTTTACCTTTTTTTGAAAGCACAAAAAATGCTAAGCAATTTTTAGACTAGACTTTTATGAAATGTAATATCTGAAACACGGAGATGCCCTGCCATGTTACTTATGCTGCCAGTGGTAAAATATGGTACACGCACATACCTGATAAAACAAAACTTCCTGTTAGATGAACGTTCCTCTCAGTACTTTTCCCTTTTTGTCATTTAACCGTGTGTTTGTGCCAGAAGTCAGAAAAGACGTAAAACATTGTGTTCAGTACCGGCCTCCTGTGGCACATTCAACCAAATGCGAGTTTACACTACAAAAGCAAGCCGACCGGACGTGACATGGGGGCGTGGCAGCATCGACGATGACATTTTTATTCGAGGTTGTGACTTAATTTCGATCGATTTTAATTTAAGATCAAAATCGTGATGTCATAAGCTGCAATCCCACAATGCAGTGCACTGAGTTTTTGGAAAAAATCAACTAGAAAATCATATAGATACCAACCTCTCAAAGCTAAAAGCACACAGTAACCCAGATGTTGCGAATCATTCTGACAGGTACAGTTTAATATTACACAAAAATATTATGGTTATTTAAAACACTCGACTTCTGTTATAAAGTGAGTTTTGATATGGAACATTGTGCAATACTGCTGCTTAATTTTTCTTTAAATGTTTCAAACAGACTAGAAGCAACATTTTAGTCAGTCAGCACAAAAATTCAAAATGAAATTTAAGGTGTAACTTTACCCCCAAGTTGCCATGATAAGGTCTGTGTTGGTATTGGATCAGATTGTACTCCCAGACTTCTACAACATTCGATACGGCCATTTTCGCCAATATTGGACTAATATTGATACTGAATATTGGCCCACACCTTGTGTTAGGAAAGATTTTGAATGTAAAGCTCATTGAAATGTTTTATTTTGGAAGAAAGGCATTTCTAACAAAGTCAAAGAAGGTGAAGTGAGACCAGTCACGGGCTTAACCTATACAGAGTCCTTTTTGTCCTTTCACTCTGAAGTGCCTTGAAGGTGTTTTTTTTTCAATAAATCAATGCTGTTGGCCACCCTTTACATCTGTCTGTCTGTTTTACAAATATATTTAGCAAATTAAAAGGTATTAAAAAAACTTATTTTTGGATCCGCTCAAACTGTCAGTCAAACCACAGCAGAGCAGCTGAAGGTCTTGCAACTGTAAATAAATATCTTCTTGTCTGAGACAACGTTGTACAACAATATTTCATTACGAAAAAAAAACACTAGTATGATAGATGGCCATAATTTGTCTGAATAGGTGTGAATGTTTATTTCCCTTGACATTCTTACTAAATGGGTCAGTCTGACACACTAAATAATGGAACAATACATTTAAAGAATGCAATGAAAAATGTGAGTAAACAATTGGTGGCATATCTGAGATTTCTCTAAAAATGACATAAATATAACCTAATGACATAGTTTTAAAAAAAAAATCATAAAATTCAGAGTTTTAAATATTTCATCAGACGCCTTCACCCAAAGTAGGGCTGCACGGTATTGAAGACAACTGCGATAACTTACTTAATGCGGCTTCCGAAATGTGATACAATAATGCTTTAATTTTGTAAAATCAATTTGAATATTAAAAAACTATTTAAATCCTT
Source organism: Paramisgurnus dabryanus (assembly GCF_030506205.2). Lineage (NCBI taxonomy): Eukaryota > Metazoa > Chordata > Actinopteri > Cypriniformes > Cobitidae > Paramisgurnus > Paramisgurnus dabryanus. The sequence goes on along the minus strand of NC_133344.1, from coordinate 25,987,273 downwards.
TTTTTTTTTGCTGCTTATACATAATCCCTTACATAAAGCATTGAGGTAGGTATGAGCCTTCAGGTGAAATTACAGATATTTCTGATGCCTTTCCATTTCTTGAAATGGTTTAAATTTGATATACAGTAGTTGTAGGGGTGTGACGAGATCTCGTCTCGCAAGATTTCTTTTGGAGGTGCTGGCCGTTTCTCAAATAAAAGACTGCATCCTTCGGAGGTCGCATTTTTAAACTGCATTTACTTCATCACTATCTTATTAGAGACGATTAACAATTACAAAGTTTACTAATTATTTAGTTAATCGCAAATTGTTGTAATATGCTCACGACCTGCGAATGTAATGCTCAGTTAATGATCTGAAATAAACCTTGATGATGTATGCAGCCTGCATATGCGACCTCCGGAGGATGCAGCTTTCTACAGTGCATGCATTATATTTGTCTTTTACTGCATTTGCTTTTTTGTTTAGGTTTCCAATAATGTTCGTTTGGGAGCTCGTGTGAAGTCTGAGACGCGTTGTGTTTGTCTGTTGATAAGTGTCAGATGTGAAGTCTGACAAAGTCTAAACCCTCATTTAGAGATCATCATTTAATGTCTGCATGTTCTTGCTCAAAAAATGACAGTGACTGTATCATTTCTAGTGTAAAGAAATGGACATATATTAAATATTATTATGGATTTAAACATTGTTTGACTAAAAATAAGCGTTTCTCTCCGTCTAAAGTGAAAGTGAAAGTGAAGACAGCGTCCGCGAGACGAGCCCTCTATCGACCCCTGCTGGCATTTGTTATAATACATACATAATGCTTTTTATTTATAGGCCACAAAATGTTGTTTAATGTAACTTGGTTTTAATACTTTATTTGAACCAATTATTATTGCATCTTCATTATTATTTAATTTTAAATGCTACTGCTCACTTGGGTCAATTTTTATTACCTCAAAATAACAAATTACTTCATTATCAGTTAGCAAAATAATTGTTAGGGCCAGTCCTTGATTAGTTAAAACATTTAAAAATAATGTGATTTCAGTTTCTTATTCATTTATTTTATCATTGAGGGTTTCTTAAAAAGTGTAAAAATATCGTCTCGTCTCGTGAACCCAATCTCGTGTTTCGTCTCGTCTCATGGATTAAGTGTCTCGTCACACCCCTAAGTAGTTGTCATTATTTTAATGATCTTTCTGTTTATAGAAACTGATTATAGACAATCATTTTAACAGGTGGTATCGCTAATATACAGTACAGTACATTTCAGTTAAACATAAAGCTTTAATATCACTATGAATATAACGGCCCGATTACAAACCTACAGACAATCATTGTCACATGGTTTGTACCACCAAGACACATCTCATGGAAAAAGAAATATTTGCAATAATACCATGCATTCTTTATATTTTATAATTTTGTTTTTCATTATGTCCCTACTATCTGTACTAACATGTATTTACCATAAAGCTGCTTGCAAGTTGCAACAATGCAAAATTTTAATAAGCGCTATAAAATAAATTTGAATTGAATAATTCATTCATCACAGAAAGATTTGGTATATTGCCAATTGGTATAAAAGGTCACAGTCAACAACAGACTATTTTGCTCTCTTCTAAATCAGTCACTTATAAATAATTTCAGTAGAGATGCTTTCCATGTAGGCAGCTCACAGAATTTTGGAACGGAGCCTTTCCCTCACTGGAATAAACAAAGATTATCCATAACCAAATAAAAGATATTTGACACCGACGAAAACAAATATGCTATTAGAGGTGATAAACAGCACCCAATAAAAAGGCAAACACAGCTTCATCTTTCTGTCCACACTTAATCGGCTTTATTGCATTTTCCTACTTTATGTTCCGGTGCCCAGATTTGAGATGGGAGTGGTAATGGGTACAAATACAAACAAACACAGTCATGCAAACAGAGATTTACTGGGTCAGTGTAAGAACAGGAAGAAAGCCTCGACAGATAGATAAGTGTGTTCTTATATGGGCACGATCTTCCTGACTAACAAGTTTAACTACTTCCTTGTTTAAAGATACAAAGACGCTGTGTTTTCTAAGATCTTCGCTGTCTGGTTTTTCATTCCTCTATTGATTTATCTGGCTGTTAACGGCTGTCTCCAGGAACAGACTGCAGTCCTGTGAAAGCTGCCAAACACACAATCTGGCTTTAGAGAGCAGAGAGGAGGCAGATATCGTGAAACAGACGCTGTTGCTGGGAGAGCTTAAGAGAGCATAAAGTGTTGTAACAACAATCAAATACAAAACAAGCAAGGAGCAGATCCAAAGACAAGGGAATGAAAGGGCTTTTGAATATGCAAATGAGAACTACTTGGATGAGATTCGCTTTTTCTATGAGAATTATTGTATATACTGCAACTAAATTAAGTTATATTAGTATTATCATAGGTTGTCTGTTGATTTGGATAGGCGTTACGAAAGGGTGTGCCCATTATAAAACCAAACAACATTTGATATACTGATAACACTGTTAAGAATGTAAGGACTCTTGAAGGACTATACCGGATGCTCCTACTGCAATTATTATCTAAGCTCTGTTTCATGGTGTTTCATGTCATAAACATACTTGAATCCCTATTATTATTCTTGGAAAGTTGGCAAAATGACAAAATCTATAGAGCAGGGGTTCCCAAACTTTTTTCCTGCGCACCCCCTTCTATGTCCCAACCTGGTTGGCGCACCCCCAATCCCCATTTAAAAAAAAATCCAAAAAAGCTTTGTTTTCTCACCATAAATACTCATGTTTAATCATGCGCAAATAACCAAGGGCCGGTTGCACTAGCCGGACGTTAAGAAGTTGGGTGTAATAGTCCTACGTCGGGCTTAGCTACGTCCAACATTGTGAAAAATATTTACGCCTATTGCACCATCTGAAACTACGCTCAACGTAGATGATGCGCGCCCCCGTGTATGCGTTTAACCACTGTGATATTTAGACGCCATTCGAGTTTACTATGGTAAAAAACGTACACTTACTGCCGTCAGCTAATAGATGACATATGAGAGGTTTCCTCATGTTTACCAGTGCGTCACGTGCAGACCCATCAAACACATTAACGAAAGCCTTTACTGTTCGCACAAAAGGTGTATAATAGTTTGCAGATTCATTATAACAGCTCAAGTTTCAAACAAAATTAAATGAAAGCTTTTAATAAGTTCTCTACAGTAAGTATTTATGTATTTTATTATATAATTCATTGGCGGTCTCTTTACCATGCATGAAAACACATTGCTCGCGTATCCTGTGCCCATGTCTCGTCACATTTCATTATTTCTATTTTTGCCATAAAAAAGTCTCTCTCTCTTGGTCCCTCTCCTCCTTCGTGACTAACAACTTTATCATAAGACGTCCCACATGACAGTTTCCCTGATTTCAGTCAGTTAAGCATATTTATAATATATATGGAATGAATGAAACGAGTTGGCACGCATATAGCGGCTGCAGTGCATAACAGAAGAGCAGTGCGTAGAAAAAGACAGCAGCTGTCTTCTACGTTTCTATCAAAAACTAATAAATTATAGTTTTTTATTTAAAATAAAAGCGATTACAAAGGAAATGTTTACTGTTCATTTTTTTATTTATTTATTGTATGGAAAAATCCCACTTAAAGAAACAGACCGCCATTACATTTTTCCTCTCGCGCACCCCCTGGTGGCAGCTCACGTACCCCTGGGGGTGCGCGTACCACACTTTGGGAATCCCTGCTATAGATCAAACAAATGATATACTTAGTTAAATATAAAAGAGGTGTTAATATGATATGATATCTCGTCACGATACAATATTCATTCTATTAGCGATACAATGTTTGCCAATACCTCAAAATAAAAACTAAAAAAACTAAAACCTGTGTAGGCCTGGGCAATATTTCGTGTGGGTTTGTCATGCGCATCTCATTAGTAAAGCCATTTCCATAATTAGTAGTAAATCAACATCACCTGCTTTTAGATGAAGCGGCATTTACTACACAAATAATAAGCGCAGGCGATTTATCAGCAATATTGCCTAGCTTGTTGGTGGACTATAGACGGTTTCAGCAGTAACAACATAAACAAACTGCTTTTGTGGAAAAAACGTAACTTCCTGTAAACTCCGCAAATAATCAATAACAATAGTCCTTTAAGAGTCCTTTATTTCTATTAACAAGCAAAATAAATAACAAGTAGATTACCGTAGTTCATATTTTACAGCTAAAGCGTATAAAACCCGACACTGAGCTAAAGTTTCTGTGTAAAATGTGTACTATAATGTATACCATGTTAACTACAAACTGGCTGCAAAACCTCTATTCTCATAGCAGTGATCCCCATCTCCCCATCTTTAGGAAACCAAAACATTTGGTATGTACAAAGTATTTGTTTCAGAGTTCAGTTTAGACAACAGACCATTAAACAAACAGGACCAGAATTAAATTTCCGACCAGACGCATAACTGTGACAACGCAGGTCCGTCCGATGAAACCATCTATAGCTCTAATGCTAAGTACACACCAAACACGAGGCATCGCGTTACTCGCTCTAGATTACTCGCGGGATTTAACTTCGTGTCATGCTAATTTTTCGCTCGAGTTCAATATTTTCAACTTGGGCGAAGACTCGTTTGAGGCGAATAGCGTGTGTTTTTGCGGCTTTGTTGTTGCATCTCAACCTGACACATAGGCGGACAGCAATGTCAGTTAACCAAAATGCGCCCTTTGGTGGTAATGCATAGATGGACGTTACTTGAACATGTGGGGAGTGTATATTTTACTTGTGGCATCAGATAGGGGTGTGAAAACATTAAAACTCAACGCAATGTGGCATTTTTAACATGTTGACTGAGCAATTTACATCCTAAAGAACTTTTAACAGTCCAAGTTCAACAATATAAAATGCGCTTCATTTAGACAGTCTCCTGTATGTGCACGTGAAAAAGAGAGACACCCTCAAGAGAGACTTGTGTGAGAGAGAGATGTGCGCAAACACTGCTTTTTAATAATCGATTATTTGTTTTTAAACATCGGTGCAGTAATCGTTAACATTAGCATCGACATGCATCAAAAAACTATTATATTCAACAGCCGTAGCAATTAGGGATGGGACGATTACCGGTTTCACAATTAACCACAATAAAATGTCCTGACGGTTAGTATTGTCGTTTAAAATTTAATTATCATTATAACCGTGTTTGATTACCGTGATTTTAAAAATTTGTGGTAAATCCTGTTCAGCCAAAATCAGTTTGACACAGGCGTGCACATGCAACATAGTTTTTTGCACAAGAAGGCATTTAAGGAATAATGTATTGTATTCATTCACGGTAAACTTATTAGACAGATTTTTTTTTTTTACCACAGAAATTATTTCAGGGACATGAAATATTAAATTGTGATTTTCAAAAATAAAACTTGTTCAAATGTGTATCAGTTCTTTTTGAACATTTCCATCTCATTTTAACAAAACCATGATAAAATTGATTACCGTGATAACTTTGGTCACTATAATCAAAATAATGAAATTTTCTTACCGTACCATCCCTACGTAGCATCAATGCATCATATCGTTAGACATTTGATTGATGCATATGTGACCCGTCACGGAAAACAGGGACTCAAGTCGGCAGCACAAGTTTCGAGAAAATGAGAAACAAAGTTTTTTTTTCGAAATTTGTGATTTTCGTTTTATTGCAGAATCTGTTAGTTGAGATCACGAAGAAGCCTCTCCATGTTTGAGATAGCAGTTTTTGTATATTTAAAAGCGTACATTTTGCGGTTAAAATAGGCTTGTTTTTCCGGAGATTCTAGCGTGCAGCGGGGGGCGTCATTGTCTGTGTGTATATTTACATTGTATATTTTAGCTTGTGTTTTCGCCTCCGCCCCCAAAGGGAACAGCGTGACTACTAAATAAGGATAGTTCGCCCAAAAATGAAAATAATGTAATTAACGACTCACCCTTATGTCGTTCTAAACTCGGAAGACCTCTGTTCATCTTCGGAACACAGGTTAAGATGTTTTATCGTTAGATTTAGTCCGAGAGCTTTCCCCTTCATTGAAAATCTATGTATGGTTTCCATGTCCAGAAAGTTAATAAAAACATCATCAAAGTAGTCCATGTGACATCAGTGGGTCAGTAAGATTGTGTTGATGCATCGAAAATACAGTTTGGTCCAAAAATAGCAGAATTACGACTTTATTCAGCATTGTCTTCTCTTCCGGCTCGAGCGTGAAGTCACGTGACTGTAGTGACGCGCTGCCCTGTTCCTCAGACATGTTTGCTAAGTTTTTTTTTTTCAAACTTATAGCCTGCGTCTCCCCAGACTGTAAAGCTCGGGCGCACAAAACAAAAGAAAAATAAAAGAAGCTGGGGCGGAACAAATAACAGTCAGCCACATCGTACGTCAGCCGCGTCACTGACTTTATGCGGCGCCGCAGTCGGATGACGTCAAAGTACCGCGAGAGCTCTTCATGAAATCTTACGGAGTAGTTTAATTTCGACTCGCTCTCGCGGTACTTTGACGTCATCTGTATGTCAGTTCTTGCAGCGCAGCATGAGTCCAAACACACAGAAGTTACACAGATATAGTTGTATTCTTCATATAATTGGCTACATGTTTTGTCTATCAATATTTTCCATGAAGTCATTGGCTGATGGAGGAACGAGCGAGCCATTGGTAACCTCTCTAAAGGATGTCACGTTTTCGACGGCGCTGTTTGGATGATCTATTATACTACTTCCCTATTTTAAATACAAACTTTGAAGGCGGGTTCATGTGTTTAACGGAGTGTACATGTTACGATTTAAATAGTCTTCAGATTATATATTATATTGTATTACCAGATATTCATGCGAAATCTGATGTAAACAATCTATATTTCACGGATTATACGCATTTGTGGACAAATATGGTCATTGGATAATCTGAAACAGACTGGATTCGACTTGTGATCCCCACAAAGGTAAAAGAGTCATGTTTATTTTTGCGGGTTGTCATTTGGTCATAAAATACTACATATGATGCTAGAACATCTCAAAAAGGGTTTTACAGGGGGCATGGCTTAGCTAAATGAGATGTAAATGAGCCCTATTGTCTCCCCCAGCTGAAAAGAAGAGTCCCTTTCGTCTCGATTTTCTCGGTTTGAGTATTTCTGAGTTCCTATATTCAAATGGCCACAACTTCTCCAAATCTTATCAGATTTCCATGTGTTACACATCGTTGGAAAGCTTAGAAACTGCACTTTCAGAATCTGTGAATAACTCAAAATGCCCAGATCCGACTTGTGTCCCTACTTTCCGTGACTGGTCACATATAGCGATGTATCGTTACACCCCTAAAAAAAGGCAATCACAAACATTCCCTTTTGGACAGAACTTTTCAAATTCACAAAAAAGATTTACAGATATTCTTGATTCAGGCGGTTTATAATCAAATCTGTGAAACACAAACACAACATTTAAAGCAACACTATGTAGTTTCCATGTAAAAATGACTTACAGCTCCCCCATGTGGTTGAAAACCGCAACAGCGCCTGGTATCAGACACTCTTCTGCAGGCAGGGGGAGGGGCGGGGCTGTGTTTCCTACCCTACACCACCACTTTCAGAGTGTGCTTGTAGCAGCTAGGAGGTTGCTCAGGTTGCAGCAACAGTACAATTTGTCCAGTTAAAAGTTGTGCTATCACTGAAATAATTTTAGAGACATTATTTAAAGGTAAAAAACTACATAGTGTTGCTTTAAGGTAGCTTAAAAGTTTAGAGCTCACTGTTGTGGATTTCAACAAAAAACGCCACCTTTTAGACAGCCCAGTGGCATGGGTGGATGCACAAGGTTTCTCTGTGATCAAGCCATTACCAATTCTGTCAGGAGTTTGGAAATTTTCCACCAAGGTTCCATTTGCACCTGACATCTACAGGCAACCTCCAATTTAGCACTCAAAGTATCATCAAGCATTTATAGCCGGTTACCCACAAACAGGCTCTCTGAGCAACCAGCCTTCTCTAATTCTTCTACCATAGCATCTGAATGTCCCTGACAACAAACTTGACAGCAAAATCGCCTTTCCATTTCTTCTAGTCTTCCATGCCAACATGAATGGAATAGTTGCTGGCACAGTGCATCTAATGAATATTTGGCTGTGGAGTCACTCTGCTGTCTTTGTGGAAGAAGCATTTATCTCTGAAACAACAGCCTTACTGTGCTGGCAACAGAGAGCAGACTTTTAAGCATGAGTGAGAATGAGTAGATGTAGCGTGTTGAAGATTCACGGTACGAGAAGTTCTTGCATCGCTCCGGCTGTAAAGCCGTGGACACACTGTTCAAGAAACCAAAGAAGATATTTTTAAAATGCTCGACACAGTCAACAACATCACGTGCCGCACAAATAGCTCCCTGTACCAATTTTATTAGTAGTTTAGACTCATTTTACGCAGACTGATGTGACCTTTAAATTCACACTCTGTTTTAATTCAATATCATCCTCCTATAAAGGTTCACATTACAATGTATAATCAGGTTATTGCTAGAAAGAGCTTGCAGGGGTATGGGAAGGTGAGGACGCGGAATAAGAGGATTAATAATTATCATGGATCTCTATGAAATTATGGCTAAATCCCTCAGAAAGGAAGATCTTGGTTTCCTCAGCTTTAATTAGTCTAAGAAGCTTTTTGCTGCCAAAGGCTTTTGTGATATTCATTATGGTAATCCTGTTAGCCGGGCAAAGGATAGAGAGACTGATCACAATGAGAGCGAGCGAGCGAGGGAGTCAGAAAGAAAGACGGCAAATGAAAGAAAAGATGATGAAAGACAATAAAGGGAGGCACGTGTGTTTTGTGACGTCAGCAACGGCTTTGGCTATGTTGCAAAACCTTAGTGAGCTACCTAATGAGCCATTGACTGAAATGGACCTTTACATGGACAACAACTCGACTCTCACTTGTTCTCATGTTTAAAGAGCACATATTTCATTGCTAAAGAATAATATTATTTGGTGTATTTGGTTTAATACAATGTGTTTGCGTGGTTTATGGTTAAAAACACATTATTTTCCACATACGGTACATTTTTGTAGCTCTAGATTTCCCTCTCTTCCTGAAACGCACATATTAAGATTAAGCCGAATGTTTAATGATTGACAGGCTCAGTCACAATTCACCTTCATTATAAGAAGCACTTTCTTCAACACCTTTCAACATTTCAAAACTTCTCATTGTGTTTAATGAAAGAATAAGGTCATATTGATTGAAGAACTTGTACAAGTACATAAGGCTTCAATTTTCAGGTGAACTATTCCTTTAAAACTACACCTTTCATGAACAAGAACAATTAAAGTGATCATGAAAGCATTTGTGTGTACTGCAGCAGCATTTAGCTGGCATCAGTACAGCGGCGTGCTGAACACAAGACCATATGGCGGCGCTGGGCAGCAGAACGCATATAAGCGGTTAAACACACCCCAGGGAAAGCAAGCCACAACTTCATTACCAGAACATACATCAGACCCGTCAAGCAGGCACCCCATCCACAAAGTGTCGAACACACGCAGCCCTCAAACTCCCACAGAGTCTGAGAGATGGTTTTCTGAACCATCCAAATTTTACCACTTGGGTCAGCTAACACTTTATGGAACTTGGCATTGCCATGTGTAACCTGACAGATGCTTTATCCAGTTCCAGGCAGCATTTGCTGTGGGATGCGGCTTTTCGAGATGCCAGTTTTTGTGGGGTGGAAATGATTTACCGCTAAATATGCTACAGTAGTGACATCTAATGCTAGCTGCGGTCAGCACAGACGCTTGGTCTCTCTTGGCTGTCATTGTTTTCGTCAACCAAGAACTATGCAAAACTATGGAGGCATATTAATGGAAAACAAATAGTAGCTCGAACCACATTGCATTTACATTTTGAATGGGATGCAAAAATGAGAATTTGATGCCTCTTTTGCTATATTTAGACTGATGGTGTGTGGTGTGGTGTAGTGTAGGGTCACACCAACGTCTAATAACAGATCAAACTCAATACAAGGGAGAAATAGCAACTGCGTTGAGTTCATCCTATACCTGACCCTTCACGAATTCACACAGGGTCACCGATCTGAATTATCCTCCTACAAATGAGGTTAGACGTTCACGCATCAGGAATCCTCCTCATCCAATTCTCAGGCTTTAAATAAGCCTGTTATCCCTGCCTGTTCATCTTGAGTGGTTTCGTTCCTTCAGTTCCAGCTGAAGAGTGTTTACACATTATACCCACAGGAGAGCCATTCAGCCAGGGTTGGCACCAATCTGATTCTGGGCGCTCTCGACATGTTTCGTTTTACTATTCCAGTGCTGGTCACATTCCTTTCTTTGCTAGATAAAAGACACCCGAAGCTATAAATTATTTGCTGAAAGTCAGCAGCTCTCCCCGGCGAGTCCTTACCCTGGTGGTGGTGGCAAACATGTACTTGTCCCGTAGCTGGAAGCTGTCCACCTTTTCCAGGATAGCACGGCGGCCCTGCTCGGTCTGGAAGAAATCAGTGCTGCTGAGGATACTGGAGTCGCCCTGAGGCTCGTGTCGCTGGACGAACACTGTGGTGGGGTTGTCGTATGGCTCTACGCCCCTGCGGAGATGCAAAGACACACAAAAAAAACAATGAAGGCCACTTGTGAAAAATGGTCTCACTTTTCATTTAGCAAGGGCATTTTCTAATTCCTGATTTCCTGACACTGTGGTTTTATGAAAAATTGGAACTGAATATTTCATGCAATTTCAGAATTTAGGAACATTTGGTTTGTGGCTGTATAGTTTAAGTCAGATATTAAATGTGGTTTGAGTCACACCACATAAAAATGTGTGATTAACTACCCAACCAAATTTGAATCATGGAAAAATAATAAATATTTATTCCAAATCTTGGAAAAATAGGCAGAATTGTCTTTTCTCAAGTGGTGGGGGTGTGTCCGCTGTCTGCATTGAAACTCCGCCCACTTGCAGGAAAACTTCTGTCTCTCTCTCAACTTTCAAATTCCACTATAACCTGAATGGATGCTCGCGATTGTGTTAGGAGGGAACCATGCTCGGTGGCTCAAGTGCATCATCGAGCCATCGTTGTAAGCCTGCCTTAAAACCTGAACTCAGAAATGGCATAAAACTGTTTAATAATCTAACTCTCAGGGTTCCCACACCTTAGATAACTTTAAATTCAAGGACCTTTCAAGGACTTTCCAGGTCCAATACCCTCAAATTCAAGGACTAAATGTGGGGACACATTAAGATACAGTTTCGAAGGAACTCCCGCTGCGTCACTGCGGTGACACTTTGGGGACGCCTCCAGGGGTAAGTGCGTCTGAATGTGTATATCAAATTCAACCAATGGTGAGGCTTAATGACAAAGACATGGTGATGCGAGAGCCAGGAAGTATATCGCTATCTGAAATATTGCCAAAGACGGCGTTATAGGGACGCAGGAAGTATGGCAAGGGAGACGCAGCATCTCATTCCCTTCTCAGGAAACAACCGTTACATACGTAACCGGAGAAGTTTTCATGTGTCAAACACAACTATGCAAAAAAGCATGTTAGTATGAATCAACATATGCATACAGAAGATATAAGCATTTAAAGCTAGAAATGCTAGGCTAGAAATGTTATGACATTATCTTACACTAAACAGGGAATAATATGGATTTTTTTCCAGAAAACTTCTTGCATAAAACAGATTCAAGCACTTTCAATGACCTGTAACTATGTAGGTATATTTTCAAAAACTTCCCAGGGCCTTGAATTTTTTCCCCCAGATTCACAAACTTACAAGGATTTCAAGGACCCATGGGACCCTGAACTCTGCAATTCATTACTACATAGTTTACAGTTTTTGTGGCGTGTTTCAGCAATACATTTCTAACATTTATAATGTGTTTAGAAACATATCATGTCATAATCCTATCATGTATTCCAGCTGGCATGGACAAAACCAGATGATTCACGTTCTCTCAGTTTGAGAACTATCAAAAGAGCATTTTGTGTGCTTCAATGAAAAAGGACTAATCTGACCTTTCATACACAGCTTAAACATGCAAGTGTCAATAATTTGCTTATTTGATTTGCAACCTTGAATAAGGGTATTTCTTATTTTAAAAACGTTACAAATAAATTATTCAGGTGTCCAAATCAAGACTGGGAAGAATAGGAATGGGCAGCGGTTTTTACGTGTCACTGCTTTCAGCTTCAGACCAAAGGCCTGACTTCACTCACTTCCTCTGTAAACACACAGGGTTGATTGTTGGGACTGACTCTTAAAACTCAGAGCTAATGGATAAAGGGATTATCAAGCAGGCGAACAAACACGTAGACCTCGGCTGCCCTCTTATTCACGAATGGGAGATCAACACAACCAGCAATAGGATGAGAGACGGATGAAAGAAAAAGGCTTAATACACATTCAACTAGTCCTGCAGCTCCGCCTTTAGTTTGTTTAGATTAAAGCTAAAAAAACATACTGAGGTTCGAGTAGGAACAGGCAACTTCATGCCCAATTCACATACAAGGATTGAGATGTTTTGCTTTGCCTATAAAAAACAGAACTCAACCTGTTTAACATGAGTCACTTCATCATTAACCTCCTATTTGATTTAAGGGCGAAATTGTTTACAGTCAGATATGTTAATTAAATAGATGGTTGCATCGGTATAAAATAAAGAGATGTGAAATTCAAACGTAATAAAAAACTGAAAATTATTAAATGTCATTCCAAATAGGTTACATTTTCTTTCTTCAACTAAAAACAAAACGAGAAGATTTCCCCTCCGCCACATCTTCCAAATGTTATTCCTGCCTTTTCATATTGAAACTTCCCTGTGGCGCCTTGTTTCTCAGAAACCATTATGTAAAGCTCAAGTAATTTGGATTGTTATATAGTTTTAATGCTTTTTTTGTCCTTCATGGAGTCTGATAGCATAATGTAATTGTTCAGAAATAAGTTATATATTTGTGTAGTGTTTTTTTAATCTTTTTTGGAGTCTGATAGCATAATATCATTGTTCAGAAATAAGTTATATAGTTTTATAGTGCTTTTTTATCATTTTCGGAGTCTGATAACATAATGTTATTGGTCATAAATGGCACTTTTTAACATTACTTTCTATGCAGTCATACAGGTTTGGAATGACATTAGGGGCGTGTGCACCAAAGCGTGTAACCGCATCTGAAACGCCAGGCGGATGCCAACTGTGGGCGCTTGCCAGCGTTTGTAAAGCTAAGCACTTTTGTTGCTATGATACTTTTGTATTGTTTATGTCATTGTACGATACGTCGGTTGGTTGTTGTGATATTTGTCCCGCCTCTCCTCCACTGTCATTGGACAGCTGAACAAAAAGTGACATTGAGGAGGCATACACAACTGATAATCTGTACACATTAAATGACAACTTGGCAGACATCTGCCAACTGCGTAAAACCTAGGAAAAAAATGCGAAAGCATAAAGGGTTATCACTGCGTCACTTTCAAACCCTTAAGTTATTTATACTGAGCCAATGCTTCCGATTTTATCTCCACAAGCACTGACTGCCACTTTACCAAAAGAAATGGGCCAAGGCCGGACAGACTTAATCAATTATTAATACAGGGTTCCTACAGGTTTCTTCAAGTTAAATTCAAGTCTTTTTAAGACCTTTTTAAGACCATTTATATAAAAAATTAATACCCATTTCACGTCCCTACCAGCAAAGAAAAACTAAAATACTTAAACTTGTGTTCATTTATTTTTCCAAAATGTGAAATGGGTAAAAAGATTATAAGCCAAGCAAGTGTGAAAATTTTTTTTCAGTAGGCCACAAGAAAGTTTGCCAAACAATGTTAAGTTGTTAAGGAATTTCTGAGATTTTCTTTGATTTTTCCCACTTCTCCTTTGCCTGTTGCTGTGTTGTGTTGCAGTCTATGATTGTGGTGATCTTCATTTACTGAAGGCATCACGTGTTCGCAGTATTTTGTACTGTGACCCGGGACTGTGTTGCGTTCTCAATTATTGGATCCGCCACTCTTTATTTATACTACTTTATTAAACAAACAGAGATGCAAACACATGTATGTTCAAAAAAGAGAAAGGTAATCTAAGCCCTCACACCCAGGCAAATATCCAGATACTTAGGCTACATTGCCACAGACCCCTGCCATCCCTACCAACCTAGGTATATAGAGAAAAATGAAATTCGAAAACCAAAAGACGCCGACATTAATTTGGAATATTCAATTTCATTTTTTATGTTAAACCAAAACTCTTATTGAACTATCTAGCACTTCTTCTTGCTTTACTCCTTCTTCCTCTTCTTCCTGGCCACCTCCTGCAACGTATCCAGGGCCTTCCATCTGGCTGCATTCATTTATATTAATTTCACATTATATTTCATAAATCCAACCATAAATGAACAAAGCTGACAATGTTTGTCAAAGCATCACAAAACACTTTACTGTTTTTGCACTGACATATGAAGCAATACTTGTGTAGATGACCCCTTTTATCAAACTCTTTTGAATACAATAATATGTATAGTATATTAATGATAGAAAGTGCAGGTCTAGAGATTATAAATGTAATCGGTGTGTTATGGTTTATGTAGTTTTCTTTCCTTTTTTAGATAGAGCAGAAGCAGTAAAAGTGCCTCTTTTAATTCCTCTCTTGCAGATTAAAAGAGCTTAATCCACTTATTATTTTAGATTCAAAAGTCTACTTGCTGTCCCAGTGACTGGTGACTTTATATTAGAGCTTTGCGTTTTTTATATCTAGAGTCAGCTTGAGCTTTGCTCGTGCACAGGGGCGGGGCCAGGGGGGGGCCAGGGGGGGCACGGGCCACCCCCACAATTTGATTGGCCACCCCAAGTGCCCCCCCTCTCACACCATCAGTCTCGTCAGTATTAATTATGTACTAGTGGTTTTGCTTTTCTTAAAATAAAACTTCATATTTTACAGGGCTTTGATTTATTTATATTACATTTTTTTATTAGCTTAAAATATTAAAATAAAATTTTTTGTGGAGGCTCCGCCTATGAAAAATTGTCTAGACCCGAGGAACCACTCTACCGTGACATGTTGTTATCGGAGTCAATTAGTAGGCGCACACTTATAGTAACGAACGGTGGTGGCACCAATAAAAAGCAAGGAAAAACAAGGAAAAACACAGAGGACGGAGAAAGGAGTTTTATGCAGATAGTGAAAAAGGACAACAAAGTCATAGGTGAGTGAGCTGAGTTTTGATATGTTTCCTTAAATGTGGAAACCTGCGATTAGGAAGTTAGAGCTAGCTCCTCTCTGTTACTGTCGAGAATGCTCATTACTAAAGTTGAAGACAACCTAACGGTACATTAAAAGAATATATAAAGTCACGTTTGCCTTTGCGTTTGTAATAAATAGTGGTGTGTTAGATCGCAGTTTATCCATACGGATCAGAACCCACGTTTCAACCCGCATGCGATTCGATCGCGGATTAAACAGGGATAGTTTATAATTTACACGTGTTTTAAAATGTTAACCTTCAAGTGCTTTTAAGCAATTTAACACTAAAAAGGCACTAAGTGAGTAGCTGTATGCAAAGACAGGTTGAATGTGTCCGGTCCCGTTCCAATCAGACGTAATCCTCCCTATATCCTTCAAATATTGATGTGTAAACTTTAGGGAGAGTTGCGCTATTGTATCTCATAGTGTATGGAATAGATCAATGAAAAACAACGTAACGTTTTTATGTGGAGTGACTGTTTAAGCTGCGCCGTCTGTGTGTGCATGGGTTTATTTAAGACGACAAACAAGTGCCCTCAATAGTCGACACACGGAGAGAGCTTTGCGTTGATTCGGCGCATGCAAAAACATTAACATGTCATACGACTATGAATAAACGTCTAGAATTTCCTCAGCCTCTAAACTTTCATTGCTATTAACTGTTTTCCCTTTTGTTAAGTACATTTTCTGTTGCATGAAGCAGGTTTCACTTTCAGGTGCACAGGCTTTGCAAACTCTAGATAAAACACAAAGTTTAAACCAAGCACTGTCCAACATCTGATCCTGATCTAAACCAGTTTGGATTTATCTGGATTTGTCGACTCCAAACTTACTCTGAATTTTGAAAATTAAGAGTTTGTTGTTCAAATAGCTTCATGCAACAGACCACAGCCTCAGAAGCATATTTAAAGAAAACAACATAAACATTATTTCTTTCTATACATTAACTCACTGGGGCTCTGTGCAATATGCCATTTAATACAACCAAATGTTAGGGATGGCGAAAACGAAAAATGTTCTTGACCGGCCACCGAGCCTCATTGGCCGGTTGAAACCGGTTAACTGATAGGCCTATTAGTTTAAAATATGCTATGCTATTTAAAATAAACAGCCATTTCGAGCCGCGCCTGCAATTTCGCAACTCGCATCTCTCTGCGCTCTGCCTCCGGCTCACACACACACACAGACCTCACAATACTTTTTAAATCCCCTACAGCGCCAAACATGAGTCCCGCAAACGCGGCGCCGTGCTTAGTTTTGAAATAGTTTAGGTACTAGGTGATCGCGTTGAACTTGAAAATAAAGGCGTTCGTGAAGCTCATTTGAAAATTGCCGCGGCTCATTTAATAAAATGACAGCTCAGAAGAGAGACTGCGCTTTAGTTTGGGGTAGTAATATTAAAGACATAGGATGATCATCATCACCTTTTCTGTTACCACTGAAATATAGATGTAATGTATTTCCAAATCTAAACCCATCTTATGCGGAATGTTGCCTAATAGACTGCAACACGATAAAACCAATGGATTAAACGGGCACCTTCAGAATGTGTAAAAGCACCGACCAAAGCAGGTCTCGCACTGTTTTTGTTCTAGAACAAATGCAGCAAAGATATTTAATGCTTGTATGAGGCATATAGGCCTACGCTGAGTTTTATTTATTTGTGATGAGGTGCGTTCTAATTAACAATGCAATGCAAGTGAACGCGCAGTGCCGGCGCCTTCATGCACGGACCGGTAATTATATACTCTGCTATATTTGCTTTTTATTTAATAAATACATGCATTTTGTTGATTAAACATTTATTAAAATTAGGATACAATTTATACAAAACGAAATTCACTTCAAAGAAATGCTTTCTACAAAGCAAAACTTAATAAAGTGGTAAAAATCATGGCTGAGGATTTACAGAAACAAAACTTACTCTGCACTTTACTGTTAGCCTAAAAGACATAAATGTTAATAATTTGGAACACAACCAGGAGAGACTTTAATTTTAATTATTGTATTACTGTATTTTATTTACTATTCGAATAAAGGAATTTATCAAAAAATAGCCTGTAGCATTTACTTTTCGCAAACCTTGTGAACATGCGAAACCAAAAGCAGTGACCTCACGCCAAATGTTTTTTTATTGGTTTATAAAGTACAAACAGACCAGTTAAAAACTGAGTGTGAGGGATTTGTTCACTTCACACAAAAAGATCTTGGAAAGAAAGAGATGACTAACTGTAGTAGGGTTTAGTCTATAATAGCCCTTTACAGATCCCTTTTTTTAACCGACAACCGACAACTTTGACAGGTTAACGTTGATACGGTCAACCATCGGTCAAACGGTCATCGGTTAACATCCCTACCAAATGTAATATCTTTATTAAGATGATATGCGGACAACATTCAACTTTAGGAAATAAATTAGTTTATGACTTGACAAATTAACTGAGAAAAATGCATTATTATTTCTTTAGGGACAGACAGACAGTCAGATACAGGCAATAGGACCAATGAAAAGGTCTCAAAAAATTCAGAATTTCTTCATTTTGAAGAAAAAAAGAGAGATCGAAGCAGAAAGGCATGAGTAGAGGGAAGAGAGGAAGATGCAGCAGTAGTCCACTGACTTTTCTGCAAACCAAGGTATTTGTATTACATGCAGAGACCAGAGGGAGGTTAAAACAAAAACACATCAGGAGGTTTAAATGTACTGAATGTATCAGGATACAGTATACAGTATTATTACCTTCAATGTAGGGCAAGTTACACTAATTCACTGTTTATATGTATTTAAATGTGCCACCCCTCTCTAAGTCTGTGCCCCAGTCCGGCCCCCCCATGAAAAATTCTCTAGACCCGCCCCTGCTCGTGCAATGGGCTTAATTAACATTCACATTGCTTTTTTGCTAACATCTTTGTGATCTTTGAGCAAACTTTTTAGATATAAAAAGATGGTTCATTAATAATAACATTATTAAACAAAGGGACGGAGAAAGAAAGTGCAGCGCGTGGTCGTGACTTTCAAACCAAGCCAGTTGTTATCGCAATAGAAACGGAGGCACGCAGCTTGAAACTGCACGTGAACATTAGCGCTGACTGACCTTGATCACGGCCGTTTTCCTATCGACTCGGGTTTTACACATAATGTTAATCGGACCCGGTCCTCCGTGAAAACCTCTATGAATACAACTCTGCTCAAGTTCAGAAACATGTTACGCTGAACTCGCTTCATGTCGCACCCAATTCATCGAGAAACAGAGAGCATGTGAACGTACAGCAGACTCATCGGGAGAGAAACGATGTGCTCGCAACCAAAATGCCATTAATAATAAAAAGGCGCAGGCGCTTAAAAGCGATGTGTTTGCATCCCTGATTTAATCAAAATGTGGTTGACAAAGAAACTTTTAAGGAAAAATACAATATGGAGAAGTTACATACAGCACAATTTTTAAGACCCAGACATCAAAATTTAAGACTTTTTTAAGTCTTTTTAAGGTATTATTTCCAAATTCATAAATTCAATGCTTTTAAGGCTTTTTAAGACCCCGCGGGAACCCTGTTAATACAAGTAAAGTCTGGACTTATCAGACAAACATCGACGACTGACCATTTTAAGAAGCTTTCCTGGATCGCAGGACCCGCCCGTCTTAATATTTACCTCCAAAAAAATCAGCCACAACGTGAATTGAAGTTGGCCTTTTTAGTTGCAATAAAAAACATGCATTACAAATTTGTTCTGACACAGAGATGTTATTGATGCTAAAACTGAAATACTGCAAAAATTTCCGTAATGAGCTGTAGTCATAACATTCAAATGAGCTCCGGTCTTTCAGTTGGACTGCATCCTGGAGCATAACGTTAATGGTCCTGGAGAGAAATAAGCCCCGCTCTGTTATTTCTAGTTCCTACATGCTTTCGAAGCCAGTAACTTCTTATGCAAACTCCAAGCAATGGCAGCAACCCAAAGCAGGAGTTTCACATTCCTACTAAACTCTTACATTGCGAAAGACTATCAAACCTCTCCAGATTACATACACAGAGTCACAAATCCTGCATGGAGAGCAAACATTGGATTTACAAGCTGTTCCTTTAAACAGCAATTGAAACCAGAGCGAAAAGTTAACAATAAAACACATCTATTTTAAAAATGCATTTTCACACTGCATCCTTTACCTAAATCCCCAATGCACTGAAACACTATACAAGGTATATCACTTTTAATTTTATGATGTTGATTGGATGGCCTATTTTCACAAGTGTTATGGTGCTGAGAAAATGCAAAACACTGAAGAATTTGGTTGTCTATCAGACTGGTACCAGTCTGTGCGTGTACCTGTGTCAGAAGTGCACAATTCACTTCACAGAGGGTCATGTGAAGACTAACTGACTCACGTCATTTGTTTTTCTTAGTGAGAACATCTGAATTAATAAAAATTTGATAACCTTTATGCAGAGTTTATTTGCAGAGAATTACAAAAGCAAACAAGTGAGTCTGCAAATAAAAAATACATCAACATTTAACCTTTCTAGGAAGGATGAACAATGGGGCTTTAAATGTGCCATAGAATAAAAACTGTATTTACATTAGTACACGTGTATAGGTCAAATGAACTATGCTTTGCAATGCGTTCAACTGTGGGCGTACTCTCACATATGCGTAAAAAACAGACTATATCCAGGACTTTAGCTCCATGACTGCCAAAAGTGCTCCACTGGTAACCGTTTATGGTGTCAGTAATACATAAACAGATAAGAGAAAGTTTTGGAACAGAGAAACCTGCATCTACTCTGTTTAGGGGCTTAATCTTACACAACTTACCAGAAGTAGGACTTCACATGCTCCTGAATCAACACCCACGTCACACCAAAGTCATCTGATTTCCAGAGCTGCAGAAAGAGAAATGAAAGAAAAACAGCAGAAAGAGGAATGAGTTTTGTGAGGTTAAAGTTGTTCCTTTCGTAACATTTAACATGATTCACATTTGTGACGAAATCAGCATTTCATACGAAAAGTTAGGAAAAACACTGCATCGAGCAGAAGTGTAAAGTACTGAAGTATTTTTCCTTTAAATTACTTATTTAAGTATCTTTACTTTATCACAGTGTTTTTTTTTTTTGGCAAATTTTTACCTCAATACATTTCAACGCATAACATTGTACTTTTTCTCAACTACATTTCATCAAAACAAGTTTTTTACCTTTACTACTTTAAGGAACACGCCCACATTTTGGGAATTTAGCTTATTCCCATATCCCCCAGAGATAGATAAGTCCATAAATAACTTTCTCATCCATGTGCGTGCTGTAACTCTGTCTGACGCAGCCCCCGCTAGCTTAGCTTAGCACAAAGACTGGAAGTAAATGGCTCCAGCTAGCATACTGCTCCCAATAAGTGACAAAATAACGTGAACTATATTCTCAGAAGGCAAAGCACTGCTATGTGGGCGGAGTGATTTTTAGCAGCATCCAAGAAGCCCCCTGGTGAGGTGCAGAAAGTTCGGTCAGAGTTGTGCAAATCACTCCGCCCAGAAGCAGTGCTTCGTCTTCTGAGAATATAGTTCCCAGTATGTATACTGTTAAAAGATGTCTGTAACTCATATGACCTTGTTATTTGTACATGGTGTGACTATACAAATCACAACACATAAATAGGAAAATTTTTGCCTTTTTTTGTCACTTATTGGGAGCAGTATGCTAGCAGGAGCCATTCACTTCCAGTCTTTGTGCTAAGCTAAGCTAGTGGGGGCTGAGTCAGACAGAGTTACAGCACTCACGGAAATGAGAAAGGTATTAATGGACTTATCTAACTCTGGGGGATACGGTGAATAAGCTAAATTCCCAAAATGTGGGCATGTTCCTTTAAATACATTCAAATCTAGTACTATTTTATGTATACTTTTACTTTATATAAACTTTTACATGAGTAAAAACACAGAAGAACTAGATTTTTTATATAACTAATTAAGTATTAAAATAAATTTAATATGAAATGTAGTGGAATAAAAAATATGATATTATGCTTCAAAATGTATTGATGTAAAAAAACACCCTGATAAAAAACAGATACTTGATGTACACTTGTATACTTGAGTACTTTACAGCTGTGACTGAGGCCTAGGTCTGTTCAGAAAGTTTTTAACAAGCCTGTTGTCAACCATTTATTTGATTGCTGGTGTTATAAAAAATATTACCCAATTTATAAAACCTGGAAGTATCGCCTTAGGACAAACAGTTCAAACTCTGTTTATGTTTTGATCCTTGCTCTGAATCTGATCTCTATCAAAAATCCTTCACAAAAACACAATTCCCTAAGATTTTTGCTCAAAATTTGGTATGTTTGAAGAAACCTACCCATATTTGAGAGGTGATAAAGGTAACAAATAAAGGTAAGATAAAACTTTTTTTTTGAAAGCAGAGGATCTTTTCTTTTATTTGATATATTGTAGGTTTATATACTTAAAGAAGAACATTTTCTGGAAGGCATAATAACTTTTTTAAGATGTCAAATAAATATTTGGTGTCCATGTGTGTGAAGATTTAGCTCAAAATACCCTATAGATAATTTATTTGTAGTACTTTGTAGGTGTGAGCAAAAATGTGCTGTTTTTGAGTGTGTACTTTTAAATGCAAATGAGCTGATCTCTGCACTAAATGGCAGTGTGGTGGTTGGATAGTGCAGAATAAGGGGTGGTATTATCCCCTTCTGACATCACAAGGGGACCAAATTTTAATGACCTGTTCTTCCACATGCTTGCAGAGAATAGTATACTAAAACTAAGTTAATGGGTTGATCTTTTACACTTTTTTTTAGGTTGACAGAAGCACTGGGGGCCCAATTATAGCACTTACACATGGAAAAGTCAGATTTTCATGATATGTCCCTTTAAGAATCCAGAACGAACATCAGTTTTGTTCCTTGGTTTGTCAAAAGGATGGTTAACAATTGCATAGAATTACCTGTTTATTTGGGTGTGAGCTGTCATAGCCGAGGACCAGGTTAGGCCTCTTACTGTGCAAAAGCAGATCTATGGGCTTGAAGGGGATGGAGAAGCCCTGGATGCTTTTACAGAAGTCAAAGGTGTTCCACAGGTAACTGTTGGTGGTGTCAGTAAACAGGTACTGGAAGAGAAAAATAAAGACAAATAAATAGCAAATTCACTGATCAAGCAAAACTTGAACTTCTGAAATAGGTGACAGCTTTTACAGAAGGTCTTAAAATCCCAATGAAATGAAAACTGACTATTTTTTATTTATGTAATATTGTAGTGTTTATTATAAACAATTTATCCGTGCAAGTTTTTTTATTTATGTGCCCTCAGCAAACTTTAATCTAAAAATGTACTTCCACCCTCTTGTGCCAATCATTCTACAATGACGTCATCTATATACTTGGGTGGGAACATCAATTAACTCCGCCCCCTCCGACTGTCAATCTACTGCCACTTCCATTTCTGAATGAAACGCCTACTTTTCTATATCCAATCAGAGCACAGTGGAAAACACAAGCCACGTCCACTATTTTCCTTGCGTGATATTCTTCAATCGGAATTCCCTCACAACACGGAAGTAAAGTCGATCACAACTTCCGGTTCACTGGGACTTTAAAGCTTCTGTAAACCAAATACATAGTGCAGGCTCTGTTCAGAGGGTTTAAGTTAATAAAAGTTAATAAAATACATATTGTAAAATTTGCCTCTTTTCTTTTTTGGTTCATCTTTTAAAAGCCTTCCCAATAAACTTTTTATCCTCTCGCTGGCCTGATTATGGAAGCAGGACGCCTCTCTCTCCAGATCCAATGAAAAATAAATGACTTAAAAAGAAACTTAACGCTGAACGGAGAAATGAAATAAAAGTGAGTGAGGGAAAAGTATTCTCACGCATGACCTTGGTTGCCAAGTAGTAACCAAGATGTTTTGATTGGCTGTTAGTGCGTTTTTATTGCATTGCTAAGTGTTTGCGGTCTGGTTCACATAAAAAAACTACTTTAAGTGTTTATAACATTCTGGTCCATCCTTCAAAGCAAGGCAGAAAGCAAGTCTGATTACTAAGTAGCAACGTACACCAGATTAATTCAGCCAAATTAAATAAGGAGTATAAATTATGATCCTTGAATTGAGCAATAGTAATAAATCCAGTAGAAAAAGCTGAATTGTTGAACAAACAGGCACAGTATGATTTTAAGTACTCTGGGATCAATCATGAGTGCCTATCACAGTCTTTACACAACTATTTGTATGTCATTTTATTACTCCATCAAAAGGCATTAAAAAGCTCAAGCACCCTGCCAATATCTCTGTTAATTATCCCATCTGTGACAACCCCGATTCAAAATTCCTCTCCGCATGCGGATCAACAGTGCGCATAAATCCTATCACTCAAAATGTAATTAAGAAACTCCGTGCTCCTGCGAAGAGGTCGTATGCTTTACAAATGGCACTGGTAATGCTTTAGGATCAGTCCTTTAGCAGTAAGCAGCAGCTGCAGAGCTGGCCACATCATCGACTCCAGACGAATGGTCACCGTCTGCTGCCATCAGCCCCTGCAAAGACGCAATGCAGGGTCCCACAGCGATGCGGCCACATCTGCAGCTCTGCACTTCAACTCCCATGAGCCTTTGCACCTTGCAGCAACTTATATCAGTCGACTGCAGCAGGTGCACACCAGGGACTGAGATTAAGGAAATAACTTGTATTTTTTCCCAGCCTTTTGATTTGGTATTTTAGATAATAATGTGATCTGTGGGAGTGTGTATAAGTGACTGGACTGGACTGGTTGGAAGCTTGGATTAAAGACAAAAACAAAAAGACCCAGAGATATTTGCACCTACAGCTGAGCTAATTTTTCTTCCGTACTTACACGCTTATTGTCGGCAGGGCTGTGGTAGAACTGGGAGATGACCTGTTTCTTGTCCTCTTTGTCTGCAGACAGTTGAAATTTCTCTGATATGTGGATGAAGGTGGCGCCATAGTCATAGGATACATACACCTGTTTAACAGATGACACAAAGTTTCAAATTGGGACAACTTTTGTAACTAAATAAAAAAATATGTAAACATATGTAAGAATTTGCAAAATGTCGCCTACAAATAAAATGAAAGGAGAACAGATTTTAACTGAGCACTTGAGAATGGAGGTAACCCTTCAATCTGTATAACTCAGAGAGCACTGAAAAACTTGTTAGTTGAGATCTTCTCAAAACTGCAGTTTAAGATTAAATGTGATCAGTATCTTACAGGGCAAGGTTAAGTATATAAAAAAATGAGGTATAGCCACTGCTCAATGGAAACTGATGCTATCTGTGCCTGCCATGGTTACCACCAGTGTTGGCCTACTGTCTTTATAGTGAGATTGTCATATCGTCTGCCTGTGAACTCATTGGTACACAAAAGTATACATGATGCCATTCATCAGAGTACATCATTGATGCCCGGGGATGCTGTAAATTACTTACGAGCCAGGGAATGGCAACAACTCACTCGCTGGTTTAAAACCCGTGCACATAACAACCTCCCTAGTCTGCACACATTTCAAACTCACGTGTGAGAAAAAGTCTGAACCGTGCACATTAGTAGCGCATGTACAAGGAAAAGTCAGAGCATGAGCGAATCATAAGCTCTCTTGGGCAAGGAAAAGCCCACAAGGCTTTTGGAGTGAGGATAAGCATGCAATGTGCGTTGGTGTCGCAAGTGCATGTTATGCAGGAGTGTTAATGCACAAAGATGATAGTATTGTCTATCGAATATCAGCACAATTCTAGTTTCCACAACTAAATGGAGACTCCGCTTTTTTTAAAATATGCTCATTGTCCAGCTCCCCTAGAGTTAAACATTTGTATTTTTAATGTTTTGGAATTCATTCAGCTGATCTCCGGGTCTGGCGGTACCACTTTTAGCTTAGTTTAGCACAATCCATTGAATCTGATTAGACCATCAGCATCGCACTTGAAAATAACCAAAGAGTTTTAATATTTTTCCTATTTAAAACTTGACTCTTCTATAGTTACATCGTGTACTAAGACCGACGGAAAATTAAAAGTTGGCTGCAGGAGGCGCAATGATATTACACAGCACCCGAAAGTAGTCCCCTTGGTAAATTTCAATAGCAGGGGACTATTTCCGGGCATTGCATATTATCATCGCGCCTCCTGCAGCCATGGTTAAGCAGTAAAAGAGTATAGTTCCTAGCCATATCGGCTTAGAAAATCACAACTTTTAATTTTCCGTCGGTCTTAGTACACGATGTCACTACAGAAGAGTCGAGTTTTAAATAGGACAAATATCGAAACTTTTTGGTTATCTTTGAGCACGATGCTATCGGTCTAATCAGAATCAATAGATTATTCTAAGCTATGCTAAAAGTGGTACCGCCAGATCCGGAGATCAGCTGAATGGATTCCAAAATAGTAAAAATCAAATGTTTAACGCTAGGGGAGCTGGAAAATTAGCATATTTGTTTTTTTAAAGGTGGAGTCTCCCTTTAAGATCAATAAATGTCCATGAAGTATTTCTTCAATAAAGGATTTTACTATATATTACATATGCATTTTATCATCATGCGTGCTCCGTGGGAATCAAACCTGTGACCTTTTGCTTTGCTAACACAATGCTCTACACCAATAGAGCTACAGGAACACAGAAAATTAAAAGCTTTAGTCACTACTAGGGCTGCGCAATATATCGCAAATGTGATATGGCAATATGCATATTGTAATAGTTTGCAATAACTAAATAACTTTAATTCTTCAAAAGGGTAAAAAATAGTAAGTCTTAGCAAACAGTCTGTAACACGAATGAGTGCTTGTGTACAGAATTCAGTATTTAGACATATTTTAATTACATCAAATTGATTTTACAAACTTAAAGCATTGTCACATTGCATCGTTAATTGCATCATTTAGCAAGTAATTGCATATCGTTTCCCATTCAATATCATGCAGCCCTATTTACTACTTTCAATTTACCTAAACCTTAATGCTAATTTTAAAATGTCATTCGTATGCTTTACATGACCATAAGAGACCTGGACTCATGTCCTAAATTGTATTATTTAGTGTAGACAGCAGGGTTTTAAAAATAAAGACAAAGTATGCGTATACTTACAGAGCTTGTTTTGGGGTCTGTGGCACCAACGCTGTCTCTCGCCAACGCTACTATAACATCGCTCTTTTCCCCGGCCCAGTGGACGACCATCTGATTATGAGAGTCATTCAGGTTGGCCTGTGAATACAAAACAGTGTGACGCACAATCACAAACTGAACCTTTTCACTCCACACTAAAATTACAAGATTTACAAAACAAATTAATTTCTATGCGATAACAATGCTTGATTTCAAAGAGGTTTGACCATTTCTGTTCCTACTAGGTCATTTCGCAGTGATAACTAAAATAATTTTGTATTTGACATTGTCTATAGCATGTGCACGTGTAGACTTTTGAAAAAATGAAAACAAACAGACTGACAGACAGACACACACACACACACAAACAATAGGCAGAAACAAGCTGAACTAAACCACAAAGGCAGGAAAATAAAAACTTTGGGCAGGCTGCGGTGCCCCAATTTGAACTGCGGAACAAAGAAATGTGTGTCATCTTTTCATGTCCTCCCCCCACCTCCCTGCTACAAAGTGTCATCTTTAATTCAGAAGTCTGCAGTAGGACCACGGGATCCACAAATGACATCTCAAATGTCTCCTGTCAGACATAATTGAGAACAAGCACAACGTTGTCTTTGTAATGTAGCAACTCGGTAATGTAAACCAATGTAAACTCAAACACCGCCTCTTGTTTCTTTCAGTCTAAGGAAGACTGCTTAAACTCATTAGCAAACAATGGGTTTACTTATTCAACATTAGCACTCACTGTTTGAAAGGTAAATACCAGATGACAGACTTGAAGTAAACACTTAATGTGTGTTTTGTCAGTTCGCTAGGAAAACATTTCCATATGTTACTACTTCAACAGATTCATGTGCTCAGTCAGACAGAGAAAAGTATTGATATTGCTTTGGCTAAGTAGCTTCTTGTTTTAGGCAAATGAACAGTGACTCAACTACCTCAAAATTAATATACAGACATATGTTAATTCGATAAGACACAGCAGTAAATATCTCTGCCTTTTAGGCCTGTTTGACAAACAGGACACAACTGTAGCATTTTAAGCCATTAGGGAAACATATAGCAGTAGTTTAGTCCTGAACGGGTGTGCCTCATAAGTCAAAAGTAAAGCTTTTTTGTGATACGTTTTAGTTTAGCTAGTAATTTGATGCTATAGAAATGGGACGTGTCTTTATGATTGGCGTGGTTGAACTGGGTGCGCAATGGAAGAAGGTGTCTTTGCGTCGTCCATCTTTTTTACAGTCTATGGTCCTGAAACACTTGGCAGACACCTTTAAAGCAACAATATATTACGATAGGGGCGCACAAATTATTGAAATAGCACAAATGTGCATAGTGCAATATGCATATCGCAATGGTTTGCAATAATTGAGCAGCTTAATTCTGCAAAAAGTAATGTATGGTCAAAGTTTTAGGTCAATGCAGATAACATAATATATGGCAGGCGCATTTTAGTTGAGATATGCGTCCGAAATGTGCATGCAGTGAAATTTATTTAATTTTTGTCCGTTTGTTTTTATGCAACACTAAAACACACTTGTTCACTTTGTTGTGAGGCTTTTCCTTAAAATATGAAACATACTGTATGTTGTATTGTTTCTAAAGTACATGTTAAAGTAGTTAAAACTGGTTAGCGCTAAAGAAATACCGCACCGCACAACCAAATACCGTTTTATCAAGCATGGTATAGCATATCGCATTTTTTCTTCAATTTTACACAGCCTTATTTAATACATGTGTTAATCAGTATGTGTTGCCTGAGATTTAACCCATAACATTTGCATTGCTATAGAACCTACTAGTATTCCACAGTTCTGACAATTATGTGTA
The DNA here is from genome assembly GCF_030506205.2 of Paramisgurnus dabryanus. Taxonomy (NCBI): domain Eukaryota; kingdom Metazoa; phylum Chordata; class Actinopteri; order Cypriniformes; family Cobitidae; genus Paramisgurnus; species Paramisgurnus dabryanus. The sequence goes on along the minus strand of NC_133344.1, from coordinate 25,959,093 downwards.
TAACATGGGAAGATGTTATTAAATAAACACCAAAGTATTTATCAAATGCTTCTTGCTGACTGATCCAATTCGCCCTTTCAAAAGTTATACGTCCCACAACATGTCACCAGAATGCATATAAGAGCTTTTCCCACAAGCGTGCCAACAATCACAGAGCAAATGGTTGCAACCTGATCCACCTAACCCTGCCAAACTCTTGACTCTGTTTATTTAATGCGGTTTAGAGGGTCGTCTGCAACCTCTCGCTATTCTTCAAATAGAACTGCTAATCTAACAGCACCCTTGTCTCCCAACACAGCAATCTTTCAAACGCACGGACAATAAGACCATGCCGAATAAATTTAAATCATTAGGACCGCAAAGGTCATGGGTTCGATCCAGGGAAATGTCAATTCTGGCTTGTCTTCTTAAAAAAAGCGATGAACGAAATGAGAGACTGTACAAATGAAATCACTTCAAAATGTTAATTTTCTTATATATAATTGAGCATGGAAGTGAGAGAGCCAGAGCAAGAAAGTATAAGCGCTTTCAAGCAAGCATTTCACTGCTTGAAACAATGACATCATCGCTGCAGCACTAATGTTTGAGCCAACAGTGCTGTTTTCCTGCAACCTACCAGTTTACTTCTGGCAGATGACCATACATGTTTCACCATGAATTAAATATGGGTTAACCACACACTTAATATTTCTGTGTCCGTAACCAAAGGAAAACCAAAGAGTCATTATCTTGTTAAAGCCCTAATGTACAGTTAAAGCCCTGTTTCATTACTGCAATATGGATAAGTAGCATATGGGACCATTACAGGGTTGTGTTGTGCTACTATGTGAAAGTCAGATATAAATATCCATCTATGAATGCTATTTAAACAAATCATATATCAACCATCAAAAAATGCATATTAACATATAAGACTAACATTGGGTTGACTTATGATTTTCACCCGGATATACTTTGATATTTGTTGTGGGATCAGGAAATAAAGCATTATGAAGACGATGTGATTCGTCTGTGTTGGTTTGGTTTCACCTTGAACACAAAGTGATAATAATACAAGATTAGGCAGCTTCAGAAAAACCGAAACTAAACCGGTAAGCTGTTCCAACAAGTTCCAGTAATGCTACCGGGAATTGTTTCCACACATCCGCATGTATGATTCTGTCCATCCCCAGGGTTTCAACGTTTAATCCACAACAATACAACACTCTAAAAAAAGGAGGTGTTAATTTTTAAACGTGAGCTCCAGAAAGTCGTTTATCATTTGCATAAAGTTGAATTTTTTCAACTTTGTTGTAGCTGGACACGCCCACTTCTTGTCAGCAACGGTCACGGTGCTTGTGTCACCTAAAGTCACCAAGCTTTCAATAAAATGAATGAAATAATGATCCTCTGCCGTTGCTAATTGCTGGCAGTGTGCATGCAGATTAAGATTAATAACACATGCTGCGTCCTAATTTGACTAATTTTACTATACCCTAAAAGAATGAACTGCTTTGCAATGGGAAAGTATATACAATTTACAATGTATAAAAAGAGGGTACAAATACCAGGACATAGGTAATGCATAATGGAGGCATTTCAGCTTTTCCCTAATTCATTATTTCTTATGTAATATTTACTGTATTGTAATTGTTAATTCAGTAAAGCACTAAATCACAACACTTCTCCCTCTTACAGTGAGTTCTGGATCATATCTGGTGTTACAGTGCACATAGATTTTCACATGACAACTACATGATTAATGGCAAAAAATACAATGATTAATACATCCAATGTTACGTAAGGTTATCTTTTATGTAGTGATTACTGTAAATATGAGTGCATATTGATGGCTGCCATTGTTTCCCCTCACTGGGGACTGCGGCACATACGTTTCTGGCACAAAGTCCACAAATTCCTCTTTTCAGGCATTTAGGCATTCTGTAGAAGCATAGCACAGGATTGTTAAGACAGTTTGTGCCTTTTTTTGCACAACAACTATTTAGTATTTAGGCTAACCTAAAGAAATCACTTACTTCTTAACCTGCGGACAACATTAGTGCTCTCTTGCCCTCCAGCGGGCCATACCCCTAACTAATTGACGCCTCATGAAAACGATCAATTGCTAATAGCTGTATTTGGTGCGTTGTAGCAGGACTCGTGTTAAAGCAAATGTTTCAACATATTAGAGGTACTTTCTCCCTTGCATGAAATAACTTTACATACCACATGTATTGCATTTGCCAATGCGATCATCTTTTTTCACAACCAAACTTGAAGGTTTGCTTTACAGTGCCGATTATAATAAACTGTAATAAAGGTCCTTGTTGCAGGTCTTGGCAGACAGATACAACTGTAAAATGCTCACTGCTGTTTATTGTGCAAGAATGATTGAAAAAAGTCAGGAATCGATAAACAGAATCGACATGCGCACGTCCTATTGAATCCCCGTTTATTTATTTTTATTTTTTTAAACGGTTCTCGATACCCAAAACTACTTACAAATGATAAAACCAAATAAACCAACTTGTTTGAACGTGTCTTGGCCCTACAGCTGCTAGGAAACAGGTTTCCCTCATTGAAGGTTCGCATTTCTTAGAAATAGCCTGATAAAATAAATCAAATCAGTATTTTGTGTCCATATATTTACTTATGGAGTGCCCTTTTTTCTCTCTCACAGCACCCAGATGCATTCTCAGGTACCAACATTTGGTACCAATTGTGTTAATGTGAATCGGTAATCTGTAAAGGTACATTCACATTATAAGTGACTAGCAGTAGCAGAGCGACGCGATCTCATTGATTTCAATAGAAGCCCGGCGGCATCCGGCAACACGAGCGACAGTAACTGTTGACGGCTTGATGGGCGTGTCCAGTCGCGCGACAAAGTTGAGAAATGTTTAACTTTATGCAAATTATGAGTGACATTCGGGAGCACCTACCAATGAGAACGAAGCAGGGGAGTTCACGTCATCCGTCTCTCATCAGTTACTGGAGTGGACGTTACTCTTTTGTTTATAACAACTAGATATAGAAACGCCTCTTTTGAAAGAGACGAGCGACACACAGCGACAAAGTCGTTTATAATGTGAATGCGACTGACATAAATCGGTCGGTGCTCTTAAAAGTACAGACTTTGGTATCCAACTCTATGTGTAAAAAGTGGGATAATGTACATCCAACCGGTTGTTATCGCAATTAAATACCTAAAGGGTGATACAAATAAAGCTGCCTAAAAGATTATTCAAAGCGATGCTGTAGAACAGGGGTCCCGCCAACCTTTTTTACATCGCAGACCAGTTTCAGCTTGACATTTTTTGTAGTGGACTGGAGTGTGTTGTGCGAGTGAGATTCGCGTTTTGCAGATACCTGCTCCATCACTTATTTTTAGTGGCTGTTAGTGCTGAAAACACTACTTTGTGAAATGTTTTAAATGAAAGTAAAGATCAAAGAACCAGAGGTGTAACTTACATTTGCACTGTAGTATTGTTGCCAACGCCATGTCGTGGACACGCTGTGTTTTTCCTTGCAAAAGGCAAACTACTTTGTTTGGCCTTCCAATAGAGAAAATAATAAGATATCAATCGTTAAGTTTTAGTTACAACATTGTTCCAGAACAGTACAGCTCAAATATCAGATTGTATGCTGGGCATTTACTTGTTTCCTGAACATGGGAGAGTACACTGGATGTGCAAAAAGGCTTCGTTTAAAAACTGGAGCCATTCCAACTTGGCAAGTACAGTCTGGCTCTTATTTCACAACCTGTAAGTCGCCTATGTTTTCATATTAAAGAATTTCCTACTGACGATTCAAACTTGAGTTTTAAGCAGTGTACCCTACTGAAAAATCCAGCAAAAGCTGGTAGCTGGTTTTAGCTGGTTTAAGGTGGCAGTAGCTGGTTAAAGCAGGTCCTCACAGCCTGGAAAACCGGTCGAGCTGGTGGGTCAGCTGGTCTTCCAGCCTGACCAGCTAAGTCCAGCTAGACCAGCTTAAAGTGACCAAAACACAGTTAAACCAGCTTGCTACACCAGCAAAACCAGCTAAAACCAAGCTGGAAGACTTATGCTTATGCTGGTCTTAGTTGGATTTTCCAGAAGGGTAGATTAGCGCTTGGTGTTTGTCATTTCTACGATTGCAAATGCAGACATGGTTTTAATGTTTAAGTATCCTTACCTTACCAATCTGTAACGTTCTGCTCAAGTCACGCTTGTAAAGTTAATCGATCAGCTTGGTCATTTTCGTTTTTAGATTCAGGCTCGTATTAATAAGGTAGTAAAGATGATATTATCTCATTTCACTATTGCTTTGGGAGCTCATCTTTCAAAAATGTTAAGGAGCGTCACATTTCCGTTGACGCAATTTAAGGTATTCAGCAAATTACAATGCACTGGATAACTGGCCAATCAGATCACACCGTGCGTTCTCAGAACGATGAGCTTTGTACAAATCAATACGTTACAGAAAGATATGTTACAATAATATACGGTATGTGCAAAATAATGTGTTTTTGAACCATAAACCACCCAAACACATTGCATTAAACTATATACGCAAAGTAATGTGCTTTTTAGGCACTAAATATTGCCCCTTTAAGAGTGTACAAGATCCATGGCTGTCCATTATCCCATACTTACATAATGACTTCACATGACTCACATAAAGGCTTATTGAGCTCAAACTTATCCTGCTTAATATGAGGTAATGTCAAGCTCATATTAAGAAAAGAGTGTTATTGTACCTTTCTATTCAGCATCGTTACATAAACAAATCTGTATTTGCTTGCCAACTGTCTACACAGTTTACATATACACAGCTTTATATATCAGGGAACAAAGGGTTCAAGATCTAGGCCGAAAAAATGAACAAAATTTACTTGGAGTTTTGTTGAAAATGAAAGCACAACATTCTTCTATTAAAGAGTTATTGCCTGGAGCTGCTGAGTCACACGGTGAAACATTTACAATGCAACTGTTAAAGAAGAACAAGAATTCTCCATAAGTATTAAAATTGTGAAAAATTAAAAGGTTTTTATTGTTTTTTAGTATAAAATCATTTCCAGTATAAGGCTTTTAATGAACTGCATATTCATGCCCATGACTTGCTTGTCACAACAACGAAGACAACATCAACAAATGCCCTCAAGAGTATGGAAGCCTTTTGCTTTGTCACCTGACAGACAAAAAGTCATCTGATGTCTATTTGTTTACCTAACACTGCTTCTCTGTATGTGCCAAAAACAACACATAAACCAAAAGGTTTGAAAGAGAGAAGGAAGGAAGGGGGGTCAGGATGGGAAATCTTAATTGGATCATCTGAGGGGGTTATTCTCCTCATAGCAACTGAATGGACTCCATCCAAGACACTAAAAACAGTTCATAGAGGATTTCCTGTACACGCTACAGGCCAAAAAAGTCACTAATCTTAGCTGTCGCCCACCGCTGTAACTACACATGAAATAGAGAAGAGAGAGTTACTGTTTACAATGGTATTACGTCCTGCTTGATTTTAAACAAGGACACAATATTTCTTTTGTTATAAAAACATTTCTCCGTTATAAAACAGGGCAGGCATTTGACATCTCAGGTCACTAATTCAAAATGTAGGGTAAGAGATGTAACTTTGGTTCAGATTTTTACTGGCCCTGCCAAAATTATCACCGACTAGTCATTATGGCTTTTGACCATGTAACAAATAAGGTTATAACATTAAAAAAATACTATCCTACATCATAAATTTCAAATATTATATAAGACAAGTAAACAGTGAGTATCAAAATAATAAAAGTATGTGCAATAGCACAAAAAACAGAACAATCATACAAATGAAAAAATTCCAAATTGATCTAATGGTACTGTACTGCATTATTATTTTTAGCCTCAAATTAATAAACTACTGAATGTCTATTCCACACGTAGTGATACTTTCATTCCAAAAAGGATATCAAAGCCTTAGATCAAACAAGTAGTTCAAACTCACTATAATGATGTTATGATTTAAACTCTTTAAAAGAGGTTAACCAACTCCTACAAAAACCACAAACACCTGTATGTTACCAATCACAATAAGTTATCACTAATCGGTGCAGTGACCATTCAGTGGTTACACACTTCATCAAGGTGTCAAAAACATAAAGGATGTAAATTCAAGGCAGAGCCAGACACGGTTGCATGTCAGACTAAACCAACAAGTCTTGAGCAAGTTAAAAATGTTTAAGAGGTTTATTTCAAAGCAAGACTAGTTATGCCTCTCTGGCTTGTCAGTGCTTGCATAACAAAGCTGCTTCCCATAAACAGGCAATATGTCATGCATTTTATAGTAACATAGATGAAAAGACTGTGTTTCATCCAGGAACATTTAACCGTGATATCCAAACGCTTATCACCTTAACAAGATGCATGTATGTTTACATATAAATATTTATATAACAGCACTCAATAATTATTAGATGTCAAATAAATGCTTCCTTGTTTATATTCTTGAAGGAGAATCCATTACATATCATCACTACATAATGTAGGAGTGTGTTAAAGAGAAAATAAATAAACATTCAATATATGGATGTGTATGTTATCAGCAAGTAATTTGGCATAACATAATTTCCATCTACTTGTACCAACTGTTCTGGGATACATAATGCCTTCCTATGTATACATGTGCCTAATGAAAATGAAAGTGTGATGAAGGAAAAAATTTACGCTTTCTATAGTATATATATATGTATAAAAAAAATTATCCTATCAAATTCCTTAGTATAATATACTAGACAAGGTGACGGTTGTTATTATTTAGACGAAAATGCAAAGGATGTGAGCTGACCTGTCCACAGTAAGTTTTCACACACATATCAAGTCCTTTTTATATTACTACATCTAAAAATGACTACTGATATTTAATATTCATATACTTGCATTATAATCGTGACGAGGATCTTTCTGTGAATTTTTTTTTTTACTGTGACAAACAGGTACATTACGCCTCCAAAGGTGAACAGCACACAAACTACAGCTTGAATATGAATGCAGTGTTTTACAAGGCTGTGCAAAAGCTGACGTTCTTGCCGTTATCCCAATGCAATTCCTCATAAATTAACGCAAGGCTCGCTTACCCTCGCATAAACCTTTGGCACGGGTGATCCAGCAGCATTCCGCCGTGCGCGATGCTGATGCGCGACTGAAGCGTCTCTGACTTCTCGCTCCAGACGCACGACGCGACTTTCTGCACGGTCCAGGTGTGCACTCACTTGAGAAAAACCCCTATCCTGTGGCAGCATGAACCTCTGGTCATGGTGAAGTCGAAGCGTGGAGGAGATCGAGCAAGGAATAAGTAACAATAACAGATATATGGCACAGAGACTGAGCACCAGCATCTTGCGTGTCTGCCCTGACGCCATATTTGTGTATGTTTAACTGTGAAATGTGAACGAGCGCCTCTAGCGGTCAACTACATTAACGCTCATTCCCATGGATATGGTACGATGAATATTGTAGGACAGTAATAAAAAAAAAAAAAGGGCTTATCCGTCCACTCTTAATATACAATTGTATTGATAATGTAATCATTTAATATGCACTATATGTTTAATTGTCCATCCTAACAAGCAACCATTATCCTATTTGTAGTTTTTGGCATGCCATCATTTCCATTTAGCAATGTCCCATACGATAAAATGTCACCATGACTCGCATTTTGTGTGATATAAGCAAATTATAAAACTAAAAACGAGAATGATAAGAATGGTTATCTCTATTACTGAATGCATATTTGCTGCTTAAAACTAATTTTAACCATTGCTTTAAATTAAACAAGCATGTCTTATGAAATATTCACAGTGATCACACAAGACACGAATCACAGGATGTTTTCATCACAATGTACCTTCAATAAATGAAATTATTGGTACAAAGACGGTCAATACCACCATCTACTGTTTAAACTTCGCAAACGCGGTTGCTTTCCCATTTAACTTAAACTGACGGTTTTTAATTCGTTTATTACAATACATTTCACTTTAGATTGAATTGTATAATAAAGGTTTTAAAGATTTAGTTTTATAAAAAAAATTTACTGACCAAACACTCCTACACACAGACGAGCACTGCTACTCAAGTCGAACAATATTAACTTTATCAAATATATTTATATATATATATATATATAGGGTTTTTAAGTGATTTTGCAGTCAATCTGCCCATTAGAATCGTGGTTTACCTTTTAAATTGTAAAATATTTTAAATATTAATCAGGAGGCTTCGCGTGTGGGCACGCGCGTTTCTGCGGGCACGTGATTATAGTCAGGTTTTAAAGTAACGGTCATTGTCGTGTCAGTTGATTAGATAAACTGTGGCAAACAGAAGACCGAGCGACCTCAAAAGTTATAAGGAATCAATTTCTGGTATTTACCTCATTTACTCTCCTCAATTAATGATATTCCATTGTCAGTTTTAAGATTAATTTCGATATTTTCTCATATTACGAACATAGTAAAGTCTAGACAAAACAAACAAATATTTTGTATAACAAGTAGAAGAGAATGTAAAGGATACATTAGTTTTAGGTTAACAGATGCTCACCTACTGAAAAAAAAACAGCTAATTTTGCTGGTGTAGCAAGCTAGTCTAACGTTAGCTGTGTTTTGGTCACTTTTTGCCAGGCTGGGAGGACCAGCTTAAACAAGCTAAACCCAACTACCAGCATACGCTGGTTTTAGCTGTATTTTTAGGAGGGCAATGCAAAGATTAAATAAATCTCCCAGTTGGTAGCCTACTACAGTAGTTCTCAAACTGAGGGCCAGGGCCCCCAGGGGGTCCGCAAGATTTTGCCAGGGGGCCCCAGTTTTGTGACATTTTATAAAATACATTCATTTATGTGTAATAAAACCTTAAAAAAGGCTACTAACCAACAGCACTACTTTGCATAATTTAATACGTTTTGTCTAATTAAAATGTTCTGTTTTAGAACAAATTTGTCACAAATTTTCTTTGAGGGGGCACGGTAAATGCATCGTACACGAGAGGGGCCGCACCGTGAAAAAGTTTGAAAAGCACTGGCTTACTACATTTCTGTGCAGGAGACACACAAGACTAGATAAACATTATGTGAATAAACCAAAACTGTCAACCAAAAAAACAGTATATACACCTAATGTTTAATATTATTATTTTAAAGAAAAATGACAAAATACTCTCCTGTCTTGTTCTGTGACGAGTAAAGACAGATCCCAGTTTTCGCAAAAACTTCTTGAGCAGTAAAGAGGCATCTATGGCAGTCAGAGAAGCAGAAATGAAGAGATCTCAGTCAAAACTACATGAGGTAAGGATATCAGTTTATCACTTTGATTTCGTGAACTTACAACAGCTGGCACCAAATCAACCAGCCAGTGTTTGATATTTTAGTCAAATTTACCTGACAGCTAGTTTACGTTGTACTAATGTTATTTTATATGCTTAGGCTGATAATGCACCTACATTTTCGGAAACATCTCCAGCAAAAAAAACTAAAACCAACATCTCCAGGTCAGCAGCTGTGGAGAAGTCTTATGGGTTTGAAACAGTACTGGCAGGTAACTCTCTATGACATTCGTTTTACCAAAGCTATATAATATTTGTGGAGATTTTAACCTTATGAGGTCTTGTATTTTTTCTGATTTGACTCATTCTATCTATTAGAGGCTCACAGAGAGGTCTGTGTCCTCTTTTCAAACTACTCAGAGGTCTTGAGGTAACCGAATGGATTTTCATCCTTTGTGTCTTTTCCGTAATGTTTGCACTCAGTAGTTAACTTCATACGTTCCCATTTAAGAGAAAGAGCCGACGTGGATGCTTCACAGCTTAGAGAGCTTGAAGATATTCTTATTGAAGCTCGAAGCTTGGAATCTCATCTTAAAGAGAAGAAAGAGCACTTGAGACGATGTTTGGCTTTGATCTCTGACAAACTACTGTGATAGTTTTTTCTAATATTGCCATGTTAAGTGATTATCTAATGCAATTCAAGATGTTCAACAAGCAGCCATTCATATGAAATACTGTTAAAACACTGATTGTAAATGTTCATAATATACTTATACAATAAAATACTATATTAGGTTTTTCGTTTAAAATATAGCTAGATATTTTGTGGTGATCTGGAATGATATGTAATAAATGGAAATGTAAACCTGCATTCATTATTCACATTTATTAATTTAGCAGATGCTTTTATCCAAAATAATAAATAATATAGGCTTAAGCAATTAATCTGCTGCAAAACAATACAAGAAAACAAACCCAAGTATAGTGCTTTCATTATTATAGGTGCAGAACTATAATAGTACGAGTTCAATACAGGTTATTCATACTTTTAAAAGTTGTAACATTTTCTATTTACGCTAAGCCGCAACACTGTCTTCTTGCAGTGTTGTCTATCACAGATGACAGATTTGGACTTCTTAAACTTGTCACTCAGTAACTACTAGTTTGGAAAGTCCCATGAAAACCATATGGAATGTTGATAGGTATTTCAGCACGTCCCAGTTCTTCAAAAGTTTTTGCATCCAGCACCAGAAGGAATGTGCTCTTATCCTAAGAAGACACATTACTCATTAATATGCATATATATGTCTTTGTTCTGAAAGGCTAGTATTTTTATATGTGGCATGCCATACCTGATTAGGGGTGATGACCACAGACAAAATGACTCCATCGTCCTCTTCTACAGCCCCAGGTGAAGGGACAAAAATCGGTTCTGACGGATACAGGCCTGCATGTTGCCACACCTGTTAAAAACTACATGTAGCTTAATGGGCTTACACTAGGAAATCTGAAAATAAAACTTAAGACGACAACTAACCTTCATTCGTTTGTCTTGAAGGTCCATCTTAATAAGCGAATCTCCAACCAGGTGTCTTAAGCCACATCCGTAAAAGTAGCGGTAGGCCCGGGTATTGTACTTTGAATAGTTGATTTGTGGGAATTCTAGACCTCCATATTGATGGAGATCTTCACCATGAAGATCTTCATGTGTGCAGAACACCTGTGTAAATGAATATTTTATTGCATCTGTTACAGCAGACACACCCAGGTTTTATTTAAAAATGTTAGCAAGTGAACCATATAAACAAACCTGGTTCTTGTCTGTCTTAATGGCTGTTGCAGTGCGGTTTAATCGTGTGTTTAGATTTTGTCCACAAGGTGTGTTATTGTCCACATTTAAGGGTAGGACATATCGGCGAGGGAATACTCTGCACATGGTGTTGTATACCTAGAAAATGATAAAATTATATATAAAATTATCTTACATAATGTAAAGAACATTCTGTGGAAAATAACCTTGATATGTTTAATATTGAATGAGTAAGATCATGTCAAAGATTGAAATAAATTATTAAAATCCAACTTTAATGCTCCTAATCTCATAATTAGATTGAGACTTTAGCCTGGATTTCACAGGTAGGGTCACATATACTTCGCCTTACCTCATCTAGAGCATTTCCAGACTTTTTAAGGTTCTGAATCAAGTAGTTATTAATTGCTTGTCCATCATCAGAACAGCATAGGTCCATAATCAGGAAATTATTTTCTTCAAAACAATTTATCTGATGGAAGGTTGACAATGGCTTTGCATAATATTTGATTAAGCTGATCTGTAGAAAAAGAAACCACCGACATTCATGTGAAGAGGGAGTTCATTTTTAAAGCATTTTAATATCTATACCAATCTAAACAATTTAAAATCATTCCTCTTTTTTTAAAACATGTGTATGCTATGGATTAGAGATAGCTGGCAGGTTTTACCTTTCCAGTCTTCTTATTAATGACGTGGAAAACGGTTTTCCGCGAAGGGTCCCAGTATACACAATCACTAATCCCCTTTCCACGCAGTTTGCATGTCACAATCTTCAGGAGATCCATTTTGATTGGCTGCTCGATGAATACCACGTAATTTTCTGACATTGCTGCAATTACAATATACAACTTCAAACAAAACTGATTTGGCATTAAAGACTGATAATTGTCAGTGTGATTATATTATTTCAGGTACATTTGGTTTACAATACTTTTTTTAGCTTTTTCCAAGTTATTACTCATTGTAATAACTTGGTATTCATTGTTATTATCACAAGATGTTACAGGCTATATTAATATAAATTTTCTGTAAACTGTTAGCTGAAAATCATGATTTTCTGAATTTGTGAATTCTGTTACTGTAAAAATCAGTTACAAACAGTAATTAAAATCATAATTTGTTAGTTAAAACGTACTCATATTTTACAAAAATATTGGTGCGTACACATGCTTAGTGAATGAGACCCATTGACTTTGGACACCAAATGTACATGAAATTATATAAAAACCTATATATTTTGTTTATTAGTTTGAATTGCTGATGATTATTTGTTATTGACACTTTGACAGCTCATTTACCAAAGCTATGGTAGTAGGATGGTTTGGATTTGTCCTCAGAGGGGATGGAGCAAACAACTGTGGCTCCTTCCAATGTATCATCTGGAATCCTCTTTTGTGGGGGGACTTTTATGATATTGTAGAAAGCACCTAGGAATTAAAGTACTTTAGTTTATACAGCGGAGACGAAATTCAGTTATGTTTCTATTTGTTTGAGAAATATGCAGGATCTTAAGATGCTTTAATGAATCTGACATTGTCAGTGATACAAACCTTTAGAAGTGTAAGAGTTGCCCATGTTGTACGTGGTCCCATCAGGATCCATATGGGGGTGAGCTGTGGCTCCATTAACTGCAATGAATTTACTCCAGTCCACCTAACAACAATACATTTCAGGTGGATTGCTCACAACAATATGTCAATAATTTTGATTACCTATATTATTTGCAGGCACCTTTTCTTTTGTTTCAAGTGTCTTTGGATCTATTTTGTGTATAAAGTTGGTCTCTGTACTGACATAGTAGTCTCCTTTATACTGGACAAAGCTCACATTTGCGTTGTCAGACGGCTCTATGTAGGAAGAGAACAATGACAAATTCACATATGACAAATTAGCACCAGTTTGCCGAGAGTGATGTCTTCATACTTACTATAAAACTCAAAGCGGGACAGGAAGCGCTGGAAGAAGTTTTTGCATGGATCCGGCATTGCAATCGTACCAAATTCAGACACCACAATGCGGTTATGCTCAGTGTTTTCCTTGTAGCTATCGCTGTTCAGGAAGCGGCTCATGTATGTCACCTTTCCATCCTCAATATGAAATTGGTGCAAAAGTGCCATCCCATCAAACCAGTGGTTGAAACTGAGGAGCAAACACAACAGCTTATTCATTTTTTTTTTTGATAAGTCTGTTGGTATACACATTTGTGCAAACGTCTTAGGGAACCAGCAGCTTTTTTGTTTTAGCAAAGTTTTAATAAACATTCATATTTATTTTTGATCTATTTATTAATATACAAACAGAAAATACAGGAAATATGTACAAAAAAGGATTAAACATAATTTTCAGAACAAAATGATGACAAAAGTCAGTATTTAGTGTGACGCTCAAGTGGAAGGGGAGATCACACTAAATACTTGATACTTAAGCTTATTTTATTTTTTTATTAATACTGTAAACACATTTTCTATATTCTCTGGTTGTATCTAATAGTGGCTTTTGGCCTAAAACTTTTACACAGATCGTATGTCAGTACGCTAAAGAAGGAACAAAAATTGTACTCACCTACTTCTGCCAATCTCAAACTTTCCAGGTCCGTTCCTGAGAAAATTGCCTTTAATCCATGAGGGAATATTACCTGTGATTTTGGTTGAAATGGGCTCTGGTATTTCGTTTGCAGAAAGCACCAGCTTCTCAATGCATGGCAGACCATGTACATCTGTGAAATTCTGATCTTTTCTTCTTGACTTTGTCTTCCAACCTGCATGTAAGAAAAAAGATTTGTTATACATACTTATTGCACTTAATGCATGGCTACCACAAAACAAATATGTGCACGTCTATGAAATGTGTGTTAACCTACCAGGAGTGCTACTGTTCAGATGGTCCATGGTGGACATTTGTGTTGGCTTCCTTAGTTGAAGTGGAGCGGGATGTACTTCAGAGGTTGCCTTGTCTTCTTCTGCTGCCACTGTCTTATAAAGAGGTCTTTTTGGGTCACATGGTGCTTATGCAATTTAAAATCACAGACCCCAACAATTCGGTTGCATCTTGCCCAGTTCATGTAAGGTTCAGATTGATAAGAATGATGAGCTTTGTTATGAATTAACGACTTCACAATAAAATCGTATTTGTTATCCGCTAACATGAACAAACAATAAGCAATATAGTTTATCAGCATTTAATGTTTGTTAATGTTAATGGTAATACAATTGTTCATGTTTGTTGATTAATGTTCATTGTTTGTTGATGTTAGCTAATGTATTATTAAGTAATGTTTGAAAATAAACCCTTACTGTAAAGTGTTACTGATTTAACACATTTAATCTAATAATTTATTTCTGATTGCTGCTAAACCTACAGAAACCATTGAACACTATAGTCACTACAAAGTTTAAATACATTTTGTGGAAATACTTAAAAAAACAACAACAGGCAGTTAAGGCTATTTAAAGTTGTCATGAACATCTGCTTCCTCTATGAAATCATCCAATTTCTTTGGGAATTTCCAGAAGTCAGCAACAAATGATGTAACTTTTCCTTAAAGAGGGAAAATACAGGGGTTATGCCTCTGAAATCCTTCTGTTACGGACTAAGAAATAACACTGTAAAAAAAATCTGTAGAAATTACTGGCAAATAGCTGCCAGTAACTTACTGTAGATTTCACATTTATGTTATTTACTGGCAACAGTTTGTTCAAAGTAATGAACATGAAACTGTCACGGTTGTCAACCGTGATCTGTGTATGTGTTTGTATTTTGTGCTGATTGTACTCACCTGGACTCACTTACCTCTCATTACCTCATCAGCACTGTCACAGCTGTTCTCCATTTTGATCCTGCCTACTTAATGCAATGTCTCTTGTCTCCTTTTGATGAATCATTGTCTTTTGTTGTTCTTGTTCTCGGTTTATCGCGTGAGTTTGGATTAATGTTTATATTTGTTTTAATAAATGTTATCCTTTTTGTGCTATTGTGTCCTACTTCCTAAAACTAGTCGTGACACAAACATTTCCAATCTTTATCTTCTACAGTAAGTTACTGGCAACCAGCTGCATAATTACAGCAATTTTTTTTTACAGTGAATGGAATATTAATTCAAGTGATTTAAGAACTAACTGTATATTGTTGAATATTCATATATATTATACAGGAAAACTCAAGTAAAGTTCAAGAGCGAGGCAGAATATCCTCACCAGGCAGGACAGAACTTACAGTATGTTGATGTGACTTATTGATCACATCATTTTTACAGTGTTTGAACCTATTTCAAGCTTTGACCTTACTACTGACAGTAATTAACTTTAAAATATTTGTCATATTTCTCAATATTGCAGAGGATTTCTGGTACCAATAAAACCCCAATTGTTATTGGTCTTATATTGAAATCAGTATAAGATGTAGGTACTGTCCTGAGTTGAAAAGAAGTTTAATATGCAATATGTTTTGAGGGTATACAATGATGAGAATTGGGTTGTTACTGTACCTAAAATGTAATTTGTGCCTTGTAGAAATATGATTACTTATGTAGGGATAAGAAAACTCATTGGTTATAGTAAGATTTTTGATGCAATATTGTTGACACAAAAATTTTACAAATCCAGGTGACCCACAATGAGTAGAATAAGATGTAGTATGTGCTTTTGACTTAATATAAGCAAGTCCTCTGGCTGTTGTTGAATTAGTGTCTATTTTTGAACTAAAATAAATAAACAGTGTGAAATCTACTAAACAAAAGTAGCATGTCTTTAAGTTTCGGCATGGGGATTTCCAGTGATGTTAAGAAATTGAACGTATCCATCATTTTCCCCATGAGTCATTTAGGGTTATAACAGAACACACACACTCTTTTAAGATCCTGTTCATAACAGTGTTAAGTGGTGGTAGTATTAAATATATCCCACTCCCTGAGGGCAAAAAGAGTGTAATGTTGCCTGTCTTTTTGCAAGGACGTAACCCTTTTATATTAGTCTGGGTTTGAAAAGCACATAATATCAGCAATATAAAAGCAGAGTAGTTTTCTTTTAAAGGTCCCATGATCCACATAGAAACAATCCATTTGTCCTCCCAAAAACTAAATTGATGCTATTGATATCGCCAAATGCTAATTCAGTTTTTCCACAGACAGTGTAAGGTTGTATGTGTATACAAATGCTAATGTCCAATGACTTGTAATATGTAGCACATTTTATCTACTATTAACAATAGTATATAAGAATATTTTAATTATTTAATGGCAATTCAGTGACCCTAAAATGAGATTGTGAAGCTTAAATGCTTTGTTTGTAATGGAAAACATAACACCAAAGTGTAACTGATAAAATAAACTGTACATTGTGTTGCATGTTGGACAACATCTGTCTTTCTAGGGTGTCTATAGTATTATCCCACTGATTTTACAAGCTGTAAAATACAGTTTATATTTGCTTGACGTTAATAGAGATTCAATAAAATCATATTTGACCTCCATGCATGTAAACCTAAACGAATCTTGCCCTTTTCTTATGCTTTGGATAAAAAAAATAAATCTCCCATCCAAAGCTATTCAAAACTATTTTTTTATTTATAGACTCAATTTTAGAATAACTTTATGACCCACATGAGTTATCAGTTATACTGATCAGAGTGTCGCAAGTCTGTTTTTTGAGCATTTTACATAAACTGTGGTTAATGTACATCACTCCCATTACAGATGGCCAATAATGTATCGCATTTTCAAAGAAATACAGCCATGCAAAGTTATTATGACACAAAGCTGAAATACTGTCAATGTTACAATTCGCAAGATGTTATGAGCAGTCATAAGAGTGAATACCTGTGATATTTGCAATAACATCAATCAAAATCTGAGAAACACAGTACAACATAATCTGCTCATGGTCCAAATCATTGTCTACTACAGAAGGTGCCATTTAGGGTTATGAACCGCAGATCTCTTTTAACCCCGACATTTTGCTCAGTTAAATGCATTTGCAACACTGATTTTATATGCAGAGATTTCCACATTAAGCAAAAGCACAACTTATGTTCTGAACAACTCACAGCATTTACAATTAAAAACGCTTGTGAATCAACATTGTGTGTTGTCAAAAAATTATATATTTATATAATTTACATATAAGGTGACAAATTTATAAAGCAGAAAAGAACCGATGATGAAAGCAGATCCCAAAATACCCCACTGCCCATTTTAGTCCAGTTATTTACTCCACAATAGGGCCACAGCTTTACAAATCCCCACGTCATGGTAGTTAAAGTAGCAAAGGCCAGCGAAGGTGACGGTCGACAGAACGAAGATGCCGGCCTTAGCCATCTTTTCTTTTAAGTCTCCATGAACGTAGTCTGTCGCAACTTGACCAAGACCCCTAGAAGACAAACAGCAGAATGTATGTATTAAGATAGTTGAATCATCAAAAAAAAAAAAGAAGTTATATTTATCATAAACAGTTGCTCAGTGAATGTGCTTACTGTATAATGTTATCCTATTAATGTTTCAATTTCATCAATGATTAGATTTTTGTCTGAATTTTTATTAGGTCTGTTTGTTTAAACTGTAGTTACAAAAATAGACTACATACATAAGTGGAGATTATTATTGATTATTCAAGCATTTATTTTAACATCTATGGCAGTACCACATGTACAGTACTATGCAAAAGTCTTAGGCCACCAACACCAGCTTAGTTGTTTTAGCAACGTTTTAATGTCCATTTTTACTCTTTTCATTAAGATACAAAAAGAAAATACAGGAATTATGTACACACAATTTGAAAAAAAAAAACATTGCAAAAACTACAAATCTACAGGTGGTATGGTGGCCTGAGACATTTGCACAGTACTGTACATCTGGCTAAAATAAATAAATAACCTTATAGGATAAATTAATTTATGAATCCATTATGTGTACCCTAATTCACTAATGGCCTTGCTAAAATGAGCAGTGCAGTCCTGAACTCTCTAGGAGGGTAATATTTGCATAAAGGGTATTAAAGCCACCCATGACTTGGCTTTAGACTTAAGCAAATTCTTTAATTTAGTGTCAGTGTCAGAAATTGAATTGATTTTAAGGAACAATATAATGTTAAGCTATAACACATCTGGCCAGTGAACTACAAAATTAGGGGACACCACCTATATAGATTTACATGTGGCACTAATAAATAATAAAACAGCTGACTGTGGCTAACTAACCTTCAGTCAAGGTTAGAGCATTTTCTAATTATTCTGATACAGAATAGATAAAATAAATACTTTCAAACAATAATAACAACCAGAAATTGTCCTACCAGTGCCCATGCAGAGTGAGTGCGGCAGCTAAGGAGTAGTCAACAGCCGGGCCTGGGTAACAATACGCAACTGGAATCAACCCCAGAAGAGCTGCACTCAAGACACGCTCACCTGTCCAGTGCAGGGAAGCAGATTTGGACCCAGAACCTGCTAGAAAAATAAACCCAATGGTCATGAACAAATAATTAGTTTTTTCTTGCGTACAGTATACAGACAAAAGTATTGAGACACATCGCTTAATTCAGTCTGACCCATTGCCGCAGGTGTAAAAATCAAGCATCTAGTCACCCACATGATTTCAAGCGATGTACTGTAATAGGATGGCACCTTCCCAATAAGACAAAGTAATTTCAATCCTGCTGGATATTTCACGGTCAACTGTAAGTGGTATTATTGGAAAGTGTTTAGGTATAAGAGCAACTCCGCCATGAAGCAAACACCTTTAAAACAAACTGAAACAGAGATTCAGCCAAACAGCACATCCAACATCCGTGCTTCACCTCAAAAATGCACTACAGAATGAATGCACACAAATTTCCACAGAAATTTTGAGAAAAGCCTTCCGAGAAGAGTGGAAACTGTTATAGCTGCAAAGGGGCTACAAATTTCATATTGAAGTCTAATGTATTTGAATGCAATGGGTCTCATTTATGAAAAACTCATGTGTAAATCATTTGCAAAGTTGATCTTACATAAATTATCAGGGTCAATAAATTCCTTTTGCTCTAATGAGCCCTTTTCACACAGACATTATGGAAAATCCATAAAGGATTTGTCCGGGATTGTTTCATTTTTGGATCATTCACACTGCCAATGATTTTCCGGAATCTGTGCATGCATTCACACACATACCATAAATATCCTGGATAGACACGTGACGTGTTTGAAGTTCTGCACTTGGTAGGTTTTTTTCTCCCCAGCGTCTGAAGTTTGCCATACCCATATTGTAGGAGAACTACAACTTGCTTAATAATTTGGAACAGCATATTTTTTAAAGTATCTTTCGACATATTTATTTCATTTAAATAGAATAACATCCACGCTGTCATATAAGTGTTGAGGATAAAATAAAATTTCTAAAGTAAGTTACTGACTGTATTGGAAAAATAAACAAAAATGGCATGTGCATAATAATTTGGAATGCAGTGAACATGGAAATGTGTAGACATATTGCTTCTGTCTGTAGACTGAGCAGTCAATTAAGCTAATAAAATATGATGCTAATCTAGACTTTAACACCAGGGTAAAGGTTTAAAGGCGTGGTAGAGCAAAAGCACTCATAATATACAGAAAGAAAATAGATACAATATAAACCACTTACCATAATTAGATGGAGATGCATGTATTTTTGCAGATATTAAGTATGGGCAGTCACGATCCTTCTTCTGTACAGCCAAAGGTCTGATCAGCAATGAAGAGCGAAATAACAGAGCTAGGGAAATTCATATAAATGATTACAAAGGGTGCAAAAGAAGTAATACAAATAATTATACAACAATCTTATTTAGCAAGGCAGCATGTCGTAATCTCTAAATATATGATCAGCAATTTCTTTATATTTTGACATCACCACATAACCACATTTACACAACACAACAACTGATTTAAAACATGTAGGGGAAGTTTCCCAGACAGGGTTTAGATTAATCCAGGACTAAGCCTTAGTTATATTAGGACATTTAAGTAGTTTTTACAAACATGCCTTACAAAAACACCACTGGTGTGCATCTTGAGACAAAACACTGGCACTGATATATTTTAAGGTGTCAGTACAAGGTGTTTTTTAAAGTATGGCAGCTCAAACTTGCATCGGAAAACTGCCCCGTAGTGTTTACAATCTGTAATGAGTGGTGTCATTGATGATGTGTATTGATCGGGAATAAACGGTAACTGGTTACAGTCATTGAAAATGTCCCATTAGAAATGAGCAAGTCCTGACTAAAACCCTTTTCATATTAAGCTCAGTAAATAACACGATCAAATGTCACCTAAAAATAGTCACAAGGACAGAAGAGACTAATTAATAAAAACAGAAAAGAGACACCAAGCGGAAAAACTGTTTGCAAAGTGAGGTTAGCATGCTAGCCTGTATGCTAACAGTGTTGAACATGCAGTGTCGCATCAGAATACTTTCTTTTATCTACCACCTTAAACACCAAAAAAGACGGCTAAATAGATGCGATAAAGCGTGATGTGAATGGTCACGAATGCAAAGGCATTAAAAATGTTAAACTTACGGCTGACACCTCTGTGACAAACAGAAGTTATCCTGACAAGAGACGCCATGATTCTCACAAACAACCCAAGGTCAGTGAAAGTACCCGGATGTACTACTTCTGCCAGTGACCGATGTGATGAAATAAATCATAATGAGGTCATTCAAAATAAATAATAGATCAATTTAATAATAAGTATGTGTTTTATTACTTAAATATATAAGAAATTACATTATTTTTTCCCTTTCAAATTTTTTTTATTTTACCCTACTCCTTTTAATTGCATACCTATTATTTTGTTTGACTTAACCCGAGATCATTTTTGTTTTGTTCTTTTTTCCTTTGTTTTTCTTTTGATTTTACTTCTGAATATTGTTAAGTTTTGGTTGTAATGTTATAAATGTTCAATAAAAAAGCCAATCTATAATGTTAGGTGACTGTATGCATCACTGTACTTTAGTTTATTAGGCTATAACAAAAAAATCTTATTAGATCATTTATCAAGATGAAACATAATTTTAACATTTAAGTATTTAAAATCCCCTTTCAAAATGTAAGTTATCAGCAAAATATTTCAAATAAAGATCAAATCCTCATAAACTTGGTCAGGTGCGTTGTTTCATGATGATATATGTTGACAGTTTTTAATAGCACATTTGTTTTCTACTTTTTATTGTCATTTATATCTTTTGCAGCTCTCAGAGCAGATTTCATGGCAGTCTCAATCCAGGCATGAGGTCTTCTCTGTCTGTGCTCTCCTGCAAAGTAAATCCTGCCTTCAGGTTGAACTAGAAAACCTTCATAACCTCTCATCTGAAATGGAGTGAAGATAGCAAAGGCACCGTGGCTGTAAGGATCCAATCCCCATTTTTTCACTACGCCCCCTGTGCAGAGATGACAGATGTGTTCTTCATGGATCTTCACAAAGTCACTCAACACCTTGGCTTTCAGTTCAACGTCTGGTAAAGGAGTGGACGATTTCTGAAAAAAGCTTTGGAAAAGGGAGTCGGGCCGACTACCAAAACACACTTGTAGCCAATCAGCAGTAAGGTGCGTGTCTACTTAATGACATCGTTGCCTGGGTTGCATATGTGTGGGGCGGGTTTATCAAAAGAAGGTCCAGATTCTATTGGGGTAGGGGCGTGTTTGTTTAGGTGATTTCAAATGTCAACATTGTCTTTCAGAGATCATGGACCCTGCCTTTAACACCACTTTTGTTAAGTGTTAAGACTTTGTTTGCAAAGATCACAACGCCTTCATCTTTTTGGAGGTCAGAGGAGGTTTTAAATCCATAAAGCGTGTTGCTTTGGCTGTCATCAAGATATAATCAGCATTAATGTAGGTCAGAGCCGAGGGGTTACAGCAGTCTTGATATGTCACATCTTTCTCTGTTTTGCTGATGGCCTGGACTTTTGATTTAAGAAGGATTGTGGCATTTAGCACAGTGTAAAATGAGTTTGGAAAATCAGAAATTTATCCGACATTAAAATCGAACATTGATTTAACGTTGATCCGTCGTCAAAATCCAACTTTGATCCGATGTCAAGATCCAACACTGATCTGACGTCAAAATCGAAAGCTGATTTAAGGTGATCCAACTTTGATCCGACGTCAAGATCCGACATCAGGATCCAACGTCAGTCTGACATCAGGATCCAATGTCGGTCCAACGTCATGATCCAACGTTGATCTGAATTCAAAACCCAACTTCGCTCTGATGTCAAAATCCTAATGCAAGAATTGTTTCAGGGCATAAATCAGCTTGGCATCTACCCCCTGAAAATTACGCAGACAGCCTAGGCAAAGCAACCCTTAACCCACTGGCATGACAACACCAGCCCACGGGTGACACACGGGGAATTCCCCTGGTACTCCCGATTAGCCAATCCAGGCCTAAGCTTTACTGCCTCTGCCACTGAAGTTGTTGATGTCAGCAGATCTTTTTCAAGAACTTTACTTTTCCAAGACATTGGTGGGCCAAACTATAGTGTAAAAAGAAAATGCCAACAATGGACGCTATTTACACTTAGACACTCTTTAAATTTACTCAGTCGAGGAAGGTTTCTTTTTATATGTCGATGCACTTTTTCCCAGTTTTTTATAAATTAGGAAAGGATTTATACAGTATACTTTTAGACAAAACATTTAGACAAATGAGAAAATAACATGTTGACATTTCCAGTATTTACACATGGTGAAGTTTTTAAACCTTTTTTATTGAGCATGCCAAAATCAGGAGCATCTCATCATGCTGGTTCTCTTGGACAAAAAATAAACCTAAGGAAGATGATGGGCACATGATAAAACTAGTTGGGTATTTCCAACTGAGCAAAAATAAGAAAAACGAATAATAAATAAAACAAACAAACAAATAAATGAAAAAATAAATGTTTTTATTTTTGATTGGAAATTACATATCACATGGTATTAATTTAATACTAAAATGCTAATTATTTGGTTATAAGATTCACAAATAAATTTAAAAGATACTTTGCCAGTGTCTCAAATCAATTTGTTACATGTTTACTGTAGTACAAACATGGTTTTGTCAATGGTAATGAATATGCCAAAAACATGCTTAAAAAAAAACGTTTCTGTCTCTCTCATGGTGAATCATGTGTGGTCTCCTTTACATGTTTACTGTAGTACAAACATGGTTTTGTCAATGGTAATGAATATGCCAAAAACATGCTTAAAAAAAACGTTTCTGTCTCTCTCATGGTGAATCATGTGTGGTCTCCTTTACATGTTTACTGTAGTACAAACATGGTTTTGTCAATGGTAATGAATATGCCAAAAACATGCTTAAAAAAACGTTTCTGTCTCTCATGGTGAATCATGTGTGGTCTCCTTTAATTCTGCAAGAATATTTTCCCACACAGACTCAAAATTCAACCATACTGAACAAATTAGATTAGGGAGCTTTAGTATTTATTAAAATACCCAATTTCCGACAGAATCAATCATTTCTAATCACTCAGTCAATGTCCTAGAAATTTGCCTTTTTTCATAAACAAATACATTTAGGCTACTAAAACCTAATTGTTTTCCCTTTTCAGACGCCTGATGATGTGAGTCACCGTTGTTTTGCTTGGGGTTTTGCATTTTATAGTATATGAAACCGAAATAGTGAATGAGACAACTTGATCTTTATTGAAGATAAAGATAACATTAAAAAGTATACATTTATCAACTGTATTTATTTGGACATACAACTTCTTTACTCGTAATAAATTTTTTAATTGTACTGTCTACTTTAGACTGGTCACAAAAATAACTATAAAAAAAATTTTCTACATTAAATTATTTTCCCCTGTCACAATAAACTAGATAGTAAAGTTTGAAGACAAACTTTATGTTGGCTTGAGAAAGCGTAGCCTGAACGTTTAAAACGGTTTGACATAAGTTTAGTTTAGTAGGCTATCTGGCTGTTAGTATGTTTAAGTATGAAGGTAGCATGATTTACCATGAAGCTAGCATGATGTTAGCATGATTAGCATGAAGCTAGCATGATGCTAGCATGATTTACCATGAAGCTAGCATGATGTTAGCATGATTAGCATGAAGCTAGCATGATGCTAGCATGATTAGCATGAAGCTAGCATGATGCTAGCATGATTAGCATGAAGCTAGCATGATGCTAGCATGAAGCTAGCATAATGCTAGCATGATTAGCATGAAGCTAGCATGATTAGCATGAAGCTAGCATGATTAGCATGAAGCTAGTATGATGCTAGCATGATTAGCATGAAGCTAGCATGATGCTAGCCTGATTAGCATGAAGCTAGCATGATGCTAGCATGATTAGCATGAAGCTAGCATGATGTTAGCATGATTAGCATGAAGCTAGCATGAAGCTAGCATGATTAGCATGAAGCTAGCATGATGCTAACATGATTAGCATGAAGCTAGCATGATGCTAGCATGATAAGCATGAAGCTAGCATGATGTTAGCATGATTAGCATGAAGCTAGCATGAAGTTAGCATAATTAGCATGAAGCTAGCATGAAGTTAGCATGATTAGCATGAAGCTAGCATGATGTTAGCATGATTAACATGAAGCTAGCATGAAGCTAGCATTATTAGCAGGAAGCTAGCATGAAGCTAACATTTATTGCGTTGCTAGGGTACTAAGTTTGGTTGCTAGGGAGAAAATTGGCATCCCATAATGATCACCCTTCAAGCCACAAGTAAAACGGTCCAACCCCCGTGTCTCTACAATGTTCTGATGCGGAGATATAAGGCTTTGTTTATTCCGTTGCTAGGGTACTAAGTTTGGTTGCTAGGGAGAAAATTGGCATCCCATAATGATCACCCTTCAAGCCACAAGTAAAACGGTCCAACCCCCGTGTCTCTACAATGTTCTGATGCGGAGATATAAGGCTTTGTTTATTCCGTTGCTAGGGTACTAAGTTTGGTTGCTAGGGAGAAAATTGGCATCCCATAATGATCACCCTTCAAGCCACAAGTAAAACGGTCCAACCCCCGTGTCTCTACAATGTTCTGATGCGGAGATATAAGGCTTTGTTTATTCCGTTGCTAGGGTACTAAGTTTGGTTGCTAGGGAGAAAATTGGCATCCCATAATGATCACACTTCAAGCCACAAGTAAAACGGTCCAACCCCCGTGTCTCTATGATGTTCTGAAGCGGAGATATAAGGCTTTGTTTATTCCGTTGCTAGGGTACTAAGTTTGGTTGCTAGGGAGAAAATTGGCATCCCATAATGATTACACGTCAAACCACAAGAAAAACGGTCCAACCCCTGTGTCTCTACGATGTTCAGATCCAGAGATATAAGGCTTTGTTTATTATGTTGCTAGGGTCTTCATATTTTGTTGCTAGGGGCGTGGCTTAATACCTCAATAAGAATCCTAAGAGACTGATTGGATGCCTGAGTAAAATGAGCCCACCCCTATGTCTCTATGACACTCTGGTGCAAAGATATCCATCTGGGCTTTTTATAATGGTAGTCTATGGGAGATGTTGCTAGGGTACCCAAAATTGTTGCTAGGGGCGTGGCTTAATAGCTCTGGGGTGATCCTAAGAGACTGATTGGATGCTTGAGTAAAATGAGCCCACCCCCATGTCTCTAAGACCCTCTAAAGTGAAGATATTCCATCTGGGACGCTTTTATTCCCTTTTATGGGCATGTTTCCTGCCCCATTATAAGTCAATGGGAAATTTTGGGGGCCTCTTACACCCCAGGGGTACAGCTTACACCCCATTGTGAGGTATGTTCTTACACAGCCTGTCAGCCTCCTTAAATGTGGTAAGCCACAAGTTTCTACAAGTTTCTCACTCGCAGCTTTGACCCGTCAAAGTTTGTCTCAATGTTAAGTCAATGGAAATTTTGGGGTGTTTCAGCGCCCCGTTTAGGAATTCGGAAGGTCCCATCAGTTAGAAAAGATATAGCACACCTCGTCAGATCAGACCGAAAGTCTGTCCAAAGTTTGATGGCTGTAGCTTGAAAGCTCTAGGACGAGTTAGAGTTAGAAATTTTAGTCTCAGAAGAAAAGAAGAGGGAATAATAACTAGATATTAAAGTTTGAAGACAAACTTTATGTTGGCTTGAAAAAGCGTAGCCTGAACGTTTAAAACGGATTGACAGAAGTTTAGTTTAGTAGGCTATCTGGCAGTTAGTATGTTTAAGTATGAAGCTAACATGATTAGCATGAAGCTAGCATGAAGCTAACATGATTAGCATGTAGCTAGCATGATGCTAGCATGATTAGCATGAAGCTAGCATGATGCTAGCATAATTAGCATGAAGTTAGCATGATGCTAGCATGATTAGCATGAAGCTAGCATGAATTACATGTAGCTAGCATGATGCTAGCATGATTAGCATGTAGCTAGCATGAAGCTAGCATGATGCTAGCATGATTACCATGAAGCTAGCATGATGCTAGCATGATTAACATGAAGCTAGCATGATGCTAGCATGATTAGCATGAAGCTAGCAGGAAGCTAGCATGATGCTAGCATGATTAGCATGAAGCTAGCATGATGCTAGCATGATTAGCATGAAGCTAGCATGATGCTAGCATGATTAGCATGAAGCTAGCATGATGCTAGCATGATTAGCATGTAGCTAGCATGAAGCTAGCATGATTAGCATGAAGCTAGCATGATGCTAGCATGATTAGCATGAAGCTAACATAAAGCTAGCATGATTAGCATGAAACTAGCATGATTCTAGCATGATTAGCATGAAGCTAGCATGATGCTAGCATGATTAGCATGAAGCTAGCATGATGTTAGCATGATTAACATGAAGCTAGCATGAAACTAGCATGATGCTAGCATGATTAGCATGAAGCTAGCATGATGCTAGCATGATTAGCATGAAGCTAGCATAAAGCTAGCATGATTAGCATGAAACTAGCATGATTCTAGCATGATTAGCATGAAGCTAGCATGATGCTAGCATGATTAGCATGAAGCTAGCATGATGTTAGCATGATTAGCATGAAGCTAGCATGAAACTAGCAAGATTAGCATGAAGCTAGCATGAAGCTAGCACGAGGCTTGCATGATTAACATGAAGTTAGCATGAGAATAGCATGATTAGCATGAAGCTAGCATGATTTAACGTGAAGCTAGCATGATTAGCATGATGCTAGCATGATTAGCATTAAGCTAGCACTATTTAGCGTGCAGCTAACAAGATTTAACATGAAGTTAGCATGATTTATCATGAAGTTAGCAAGATTTATTATGAAATTAGCATAAAGCTAGCATGAAACTAGCATGAAGCTAGTATGACTTAGCATGGAGCTAGCATGAAGCTAACATGACCCAAAGACCCAACCCCCATGTCTCTATGATGTTCAGACCAAGAGATATAAGGCTTTGTTTATTATGTTGCTAGGGTGCTCAAATTTGGTTGCTAGGGGCGTGGCTTAATGCCTCAATAAGAATCCTATTAAGACTGATTGGATGCCTGAGTAAAATGAGCCCACCCCTATGTCTCTATGACACTCTGGTGTAAAGATATCCATCTGGGCTTTTTATAATGGTAGTCTATGGGAGATGTTGCTAGGGTACCCAAAATTGTTGCTAGGGGCGTGGCTAAATAGCTTTGGGGCGATCCTAAGAGACTGATTGGATGACTGAGTAAAATGAGCCCACCCCCATGTCTCTACGACACTCTAAAGTAAAGATATTCCATCTGGGACGCTTTTATTCCCTTATATGGGCATGTTCCCTGCCCCATTATAAGTCAATGGGAAATTTTGGGGGCCTCTTACACCCCAGGGGTATAGCTTACACCCCATTGTGATGTATGTTCTTACAGAGCCTGTCAGCCACCTTAAATGTGGTAAGCCACAAGTTTCTACAAGTTTCTCACTCACAGCTATGACCCGTCAAAGTTTGTCTCAATGTTAAGTCAATGGAAATTTTGGGGTGTTCGAGACCCCCGTTTAGGAATTCGGAAGGTCCCATCAGTTAGAAAAGATATAGCACACTAAGTCAGACCAGTCTGAAGGTCTGTGGAAAATTTGGTGCATGTAGCTTGAAAGCCCTAGGACGAGTTAGTGTTTATAATTTTGGGGGGAGAAAAAGAATAATAATAATAATAATAATAAGTTTAATAGCAATAACAATATATTGGCTTTTTCAAAGCCAACATAACTAGATAGTAAAGTTTGAAGACAAACTTTATGTTGGCTTGAGAAAGCGTAGCCTGAACGTTTAAAACGGTTTGACATAAGTTTAGTTTAGTAGGCTATCTGGCTGTTAGTATGTTTAAGTATGAAGGTAGCATGATTTACCATGAAGCTAGCATGATGTTAGCATGATTAGCATGAAGCTAGCATGATGCTAGCATGATTAGAATGAAGCTAGCTTGATGCTAGCATGATTATCATGAAGCTAGCATGATAAGCATGAAGCTAGCATGATGCTAGCATGATTAGCATGAAGCTAGCATGATGCTAGCATGATTAGCATGAAGCTAGCATGATTAGCATGAAGCTAGTATGATGCTAACATGATGTTAGCATGATTAGCATGAAGCTAGCATGATGATAGCATGATTAGCATGAAGCTAGCATGATGTTAGCATGATTAGCATGAAGCTAGCATGATGCTAGCATGATTAGAATGAAGCTAGCTTGATGCTAGCATGATTAGCATGAAGCTAGCATGATAAGCATGAAGCTAGCATGATGCTAGCATGATTAGCATGAAGCTAGCATGATGCTAGCATGATTAGCATGAAGCTAGCATGATTAGCATGAAGCTAGTATGATGCTAACATGATGTTAGCATGATTAGCATGAAGCTAGCATGATGATAGCATGATTAGCATGAAGCTAGCATGATGCTAGCATGATTAGCATGAAGCTAGCATGATGCTAGCATGATTAGCATGAAGCTAGCATGATGCTAGCATGATTAGCATGAAGCTAGCATGATGCTAGCATGATTTGCATGAAGCTAGCATGATGCTAGCATGATTAGCATGAAGCTAGCATGATGCTAGCATGATTAGCATGAAGCTAGCATGATGCTAGCATGATTAGCATGAAGCTAGCATGATGCTAGCATGATTAGCATGAAGCTAGCATGAAGCTAGCATGATTAGCATGAAGCTAGCATGATGCTAGTATGATTAGCATGAAGCTAGCATGATGCTAGCATGATTAGCATGAAGCTAGCATGATGTTAGCATGATTAGCATGAAGCTAGCATGAAGTTAGCATGATTAGCATGAAGCTAGCATGAAGTTAGCATGATTAGCATGAAGCTAGCATGATGTTAGCATGATTAGCATGAAGCTAGCATGAAGCTAGCATGATTAACAAGAAGCTAGCATGAAGCTAACATTTATTGCGTTGCTAGGGTACTAAGTTTGGTTGCTAGGGAGAAAATTGGCATCCCATAATGATCACCCTTCAAGCCACAAGTTAAACGGTCCAACCCCCGTGTCTCTACAATGTTCTGATGCGGAGATATAAGGCTTTGTTTATTCCGTTGCTAGGGTACTAAGTTTGGTTGCTAGGGAGAAAATTGGCATCCCATAATGATCACACTTCAAGCCACAAGTAAAACGGTCCAACCCCCGTGTCTCTATGATGTTCTGAAGCGGAGATATAAGGCTTTGTTTATTCCGTTGCTAGGGTACTAAGTTTGGTTGCTAGGGAAAAAAATGGCATCCCATAATGATTACACTTCAAGCCACAAGAAAAACGGTCCAACCCCTGTGTCTCTACGATGTTCAGATCCAGAGATATAAGGCTTTGTTTATTATGTTGCTAGGGTCTTCATATTTTGTTGCTAGGGGCGTGGCTTAATACCTCAATAAGAATCCTAAGAGACTGATTGGATGCCTGAGTAAAATGAGCCCACCCCTATGTCTCTATGACACTCTGGTGCAAAGATATCCATCTGGGCTTTTTATAATGGTAGTCTATGGGAGATGTTGCTAGGGTACCCAAAATTGTTGCTAGGGGCGTGGCTTAATATCTCTGGGGTGATCCTAAGAGACTGATTGGATGCTTGAGTAAAATGAGCCCACCCCCATGTCTCTAAGACACTCTAAAGTGAAGATATTCCATCTGGGACGCTTTTTTTCCCTTTTATGGGCATGTTTCCTGCCCCATTATAAGTCAATGGGAAAATTTGGGGGCCTCTTACACCCCAGGGGTACAGCTTACACCCCATTGTGAGGTATGTTCTTACACAGCCTGTCAGCCTCCTTAAATGTGGTAAGCCACAAGTTTCTACAAGTTTCTCACTCGCAGCTTTGACCCGTCAAAGTTTGTCTCAATGTTAAGTCAATGGAAATTTTGGGGTGTTTCAGCGCCCCGTTTAGGAATTCGGAAGGTCCCATCAGTTAGAAAAGATATAGCACACCTCGTCAGATCAGACCGAAAGTCTGTCCAAAGTTTGATGGCTGTAGCTTGAAAGCTCTAGGACGAGTTAGAGTTAGAAATTTTAGTCTCAGAAGAAAAAGAATAATAATAATAACTAGATATTAAAGTTTGAAGACAAACTTTATGTTGGCTTGAAAAAGCGTAGCCTGAACGTTTAAAAAAGATTGACAGAAGTTTAGTTTAGTAGGCTATCTGGCAGTTAGTATGTTTAAGTATGAAGCTAACATGATGCTAGCATGATTAGCATGAAGCTAGCATGATGCTAGCATGAAGCTAGCATGATTAGCATGAAGCTAGCATGATGCTAGCATGATTAGCATGAAGCTAGCATGATGCTAGCATGATTAGCATGAAGCTAGCATGATGCTAGCATGATTAGCATGTAGCTAGCATGATGTTAGCATGATTAGCATGTAGCTAGCATGATGTTAGCATGATTAGCATGTAGCTAAGCATGATGCTAACATGATTAGCATGAAGCTAGCATGATTAGCATGTAGCTAGCATGATGCTAGCATGATTAGCATGTAGCTAGCATGAAGCTAGCATGAAGCTAGCATGATGCTAGCATGATTAGCATGAAGCTAGCATGATGCTAGCATGATTAGCATGAAGCTAGCATGATGCTAGCATGATTAGCATGAAGCTAGCATGATGTTAGCATGATTAGCATGAAGCTAGCATGAAGCTAACATGATGCTAGCATGATTAGCATGAAGCTAGCATGATGCT
This sequence comes from Paramisgurnus dabryanus, assembly GCF_030506205.2. Taxonomy (NCBI): domain Eukaryota; kingdom Metazoa; phylum Chordata; class Actinopteri; order Cypriniformes; family Cobitidae; genus Paramisgurnus; species Paramisgurnus dabryanus. The sequence continues at coordinate 25,927,899 of NC_133344.1, read as the reverse complement.
AGCATGATTAGCATGAAGCTAGCATGATGCTAGCATGATTAGCATGAAGCTAGCATGATGCTAGCATGATTAGCATGAAGCTAGCATGAAGCTAGCATGATGCTAGCATGATTAGCATGAATCTAGCATGATGCTAGCATGATTAGCATGAAGCTAGCATGATGCTAGCATGATTAGCATGAAGCTAGCATGAAGCTAGCATGATGCTAGCATGATTAGCATGATGTTAGCATGATTAGCATGAAGCTAGCATGAAGCTAACATGATGCTAGCATGATTAGCATGAAGCTAGCATGATGCTAGCATGATTAGCATGAAGCTAGCATTATGCTAGCATGATTAGCATGAAGCTAGCATGATGCTAGCATGATTAACATGAAGCTAGCATGAAGCTAGCATGATTAGCATGAATCTAGCATGATGCTAGCATGATTAGCATGAAGCTAGCATGATGCTAGCATGATTAGCATGTAGCTAGCATGAAGCTAGCATGAAGCTAGCATGAAGCTAGCATGATACTAGCATGATTAGCATGAAGCTAGCATGATGCTAGCATGATTAGCATGAAGCTAGCATGATGCTAGCATGATTAGCATGAAGCTAGCATGATGCTAGCATGATTAGCATGAAGCTAGCATGATGTTAGCATGATTAGCATGAAGCTAGCATGATGCTAGCATGATTAGCATGAAGCTAGCATGATTAGCATGAAGCTAGCATGATGCTAGCATGATTAGCATGTAGCTAGCATGAAGTTAGCATGAAGCTAGCATGATGCTAGCATGATTAGCATGAAGCTAGCATGATGCTAGCATGATTAGCATGTAGCTAGCATGATTAGCATGAAGCTAGCATGATGCTAGCATGATTAGCATGAAGCTAGCATGATGCTAGCATGATTAGCATGAAGCTAGCATAAAGCTAGCATGATTAGCATGAAACTAGCATGATTCTAGCATGATTAGCATGAAGCTAGCATGATGCTAGCATGATTAGCATGAAGCTAGCATGATGCTAGCATGATTAACATGAAGCTAGCATGAAACTAGCATGATTAGCATGAAGCTAGCATGATTCTAGCATGATTAGCATGAAGCTAGCATGATGCTAGCATGATTAGCATGAAGCTAGCATGATGCTAGCATGATTAACATGAAGCTAGCATGAAACTAGCATGATTAGCATGAAGCTAGCATGATGCTAGCATGATTAGCATGAAGCTAGCATGATGCTAGCATGATTAGCATGAAGCTAGCATAAAGCTAGCATGATTAGCATGAAACTAGCATGATTCTAGCATGATTAGCATGAAGCTAGCATGATGCTAGCATGATTAGCATGAAGCTAGCATGATGTTAGCATGATTAGCATGAAGCTAGCATGAAACTAGCAAGATTAGCATGAAGCTAGCATGAAGCTAGCACGAGGCTTGCATGATTAACATGAAGTTAGCATGAGAATAGCATGATTAGCATGAAGCTAGCATGATTTAACGTGAAGCTAGCATGATTAGCATGATGCTAGCATGATTAGCATTAAGCTAGCACTATTTAGCGTGCAGCTAACAAGATTTAACATGAAGTTAGCATGATTTAGCATGAAGTTAGCAAGATTTATTATGAAATTAGCATAAAGCTAGCATGAAACTAGCATGAAGCTAGTATGACTTAGCATGGAGCTAGCATGAAGCTAACATGACCCAAAGACCCAACCCCCATGTCTCTATGATGTTCAGACCAAGAGATATAAGGCTTTGTTTATTATGTTGCTAGGGTGCTCAAATTTGGTTGCTAGGGGCGTGGCTTAATGCCTCAATAAGAATCCTATTAAGACTGATTGGATGCCTGAGTAAAATGAGCCCACCCCTATGTCTCTATGACACTCTGGTGTAAAGATATCCATCTGGGCTTTTTATAATGGTAGTCTATGGGAGATGTTGCTAGGGTACCCAAAATTGTTGCTAGGGGCGTGGCTAAATAGCTTTGGGGCGATCCTAAGAGACTGATTGGATGACTGAGTAAAATGAGCCCACCCCCATGTCTCTACGACACTCTAAAGTAAAGATATTCCATCTGGGACGCTTTTATTCCCTTATATGGGCATGTTCCCTGCCCCATTATAAGTCAATGGGAAATTTTGGGGGCCTCTTACACCCCAGGGGTATAGCTTACACCCCATTGTGATGTATGTTCTTACAGAGCCTGTCAGCCTCCTTAAATGTGGTAAGCCACAAGTTTCTACAAGTTTCTTACTCACAGCTATGACCCGTCAAAGTTTGTCTCAATGTTAAGTCAATGGAAATTTTGGGGTGTTCGAGCCCCCCGTTTAGGAATTCGGAAGGTCCCATCAGTTAGAAAAGATATAGCACACTAAGTCAGAGCAGTCTGAAGGTCTGTGGAAAATTTGGTGCATGTAGCTTGAAAGCCCTAGGACGAGTTAGTGTCGGAAATTTAGTCTCAGAAGAAAGCGGAATAATAATAATAAAAATAAGTTTAATAGCAATAACAATATATTGGCTTTTTCAAAGCCAACATAATAATAATAATAATAATAATAAGTTTAAGTGCAACAACAGTATGTTGGCTTTCTCAAGCCAACATAATAAGTTTAAGTGCAACAACAGTATGTTGGCTTTCTCAAGCCAACATAATTACATTAATGGTCTCTAATCTTTACATTTTGTAGGTGTATTGCAGCAATAATGAATACTAGTTCTGACAGGTATGACAACCTGTCTCCAAATCTATATCTGTTTTCCAAAAAGTAGTCTTAATAAGATTCAAAAGCTGTATGCATTGTAAATAGTGGCTTTATGTTACCAGAGGACACAAATACAATTTTTATATAAAAAAAAAATTGTTATTCCAGACATGCCAGCCAGGTCTGAGCGTGTTTTCTTAGCTTTATTGCATGTATTATAAAAGTGGCTTTACATTGCTGAACCTTGGTAACATTATTTACACATAAGCATACCGTTAAAAAGAAATAAACGCATTAAATAATCTAATAGAATGAAAGAAATTTGTTATGTTATGTTTGCATGTTTTTTGTCATGGTACACTGCAGGCAGATTTGATCTTCATGTTGACTATACTGTAGCTCCTCTTACACAGGGATTTTGGTGTTGTGGTTTATCTTGTTTTTTAGGATCAAGCTGATGAAAATGTTAAAAACTCTCTCAAAGCATATGGTTCAACCGATATAAAGCTTCGAAAAGTTTGGTTTCTCCCATCACTAGTGATGCCAGGCAGTGAGAGACGTGATCAAAATGTTAAATGCTCTCTCATTTTTTGAAAAAAGCTTGTGCTGTATAAATGCAAATATAAACTCTTATGCATGGGCAAAAGATATAGACACACTTTACAAAAACATAAATTAAAATATACAATACAAAATAACATGAATTTTAATCTTTAAATAATTTATTCCACAACATATAAAAATGTATCCAAATGTCAATTTTTACAGCATCTTAATGTAAAAACACATCTTTAACATTTACATATTCCATATTCAGTCAACTTATGTCATAAAATGACGTAAACACTATTCCAAAAACATAACACTAAAATCTGTGCTAATACTAATTTAATGCTGTCATATTTCAATAAGGCTTTTTTGCAATGATCTGAAATCACTTTTCAGAATGTAAAAGTTAATAAAACATATTTTTAAAAAATGTGATCAGACACATTGTTGCATGATAATGTATATGACATTTAACAATATTATTATTAGAATTCAAGTAAATTGTTGATTTAACATTATTTGTTTTCTACGTTTTATTGTCATTTATATCTCTTGCAGCTCTCAGTGCAGATTTCATGGCAGTCTCAATCCAGCCATGAGGTCTGCCTGTGTGCTCTCCTGCAAAGTAAATCCTGCCTTCAGGTTGAACTAAAAAACGTTCATAATCTCTCATCTGAAATGGAGTGAAGATAGCAAAGGCACCGTGGCTGTAAGGATCCAATCCCCATTTTTTCACTACGCCCCCTGTGCAGAGATGGCGGATGTGTTCTCCATGGATCTTCGCCAAGTCATTCAACACCCGGGCTTTCAGTTCATCATCTGGTAAAGTTTGGAGCAGCGCAGCCTCATCAGAACAAGTATATGATGCTAATAAAGCCCCACCTTGTACCCCAAAGCTGTGGCTGGGGTAGTATATGAACCGTGATGGCAGATCTGTGATGCTTTTCCCACCCTTAATGCCGTCATCCTCCCAGAACCTTTTGCTGAAACTTAGCACCACTTTTGTTGAGGTGGCGTAGTGCAAAGATCGAAACGCCGTCATCTTCTTGGTGGTCAGAGGAGGTTTGAAATCCATCAAGAGTGTTGCTTTGGCTGTGGCTGTCATTAAGACATAATCACCAGTAATGTTGGTCAGAGCCGAGGGGTTACGCCAGTCTTGATATAAAACTGTCACATCTTTCTTTGTTTGGCTGATGGCCTGGACTTTTGATTTTAGAAGGATTGTGGCATTTAGCACAGTGTAAAATGCATTTGGGAATGAATCAAAGCCACCTTTGAATTCGTAATATCTGAAAAAATAAACATGAATTAATTGTGCTTGTACATTCAGCTAAGTAAATATTTCAAGCAAAATTTTGAGGAAAATATTTTAAGTTAGTAACTGTATTAGCTTACATGTTCTTGTCATTTATGTCATTATAAATGTAGAGTATTTCGGTGAAGGCTGAATAGAATAAGCTGTCTTCATTCAGGATATCTCCAATCATTCGTAAAGCTTCTCCACTCAAATTTCCTACATTTACTAAATACTCCTTTAGAAAAGAGATGACAACATCAGTAATGATACTTGAGCAAACTTTTACATTTAAGTAAATCTGATGACAAGTGATGTTGCAGCCTACCTTAAGAGAATATGAATCATAGGTATACAGCATTTTCTCACAGTCCATTATCTTCAGATCTTCTCTTAACTAATACAGGCCCCAAAAACACACAAATGTCAAACAAAAGTGGAAATAGAGAATACAGCTTCATAATCTTTTTCATCTAAACTCACCTTGTTCAATGTCATGTTAAACAGTTGACTGGCACTTTTCCCCTTCTCCCGTTCACTTACAGAGTAGTTGAGAATATCTGGGTTCTGCCATACAGCGTAGGCTTTGTGACGCAAGCCATTAAGAAAATAGTAAGTGTTATTGTCTTCTTGTACAAACTTTCCTTTCTTCAAGCCCAACTTTTCTGCAAATTTCAAAAGAATCCTTCAAAGAAAAGATGATTGAAATCAGTCAGCCTTTTTGTTTTGAGCAATTCACAATTTTCTCTCTAATTTAAGATCCTGCTGTATTTTCTTTTTATTTAATGGTTCAACTAAATATGAGCATAATATTCCTGATTCTAAATTTATTCTTTTATATTTTCTTTATGAATGTGATTGACATCTGGATTCTAGTTTTATTCATTTTTGTTCTGTATCAATAAATCTTTGCATTTGTGTGAGGCTGCCATGTGCATGAAGCTGTATATCATACAGTTGCCCTCATAAGTATATAATACAAATATTTGACTCTCATGGACTGATATACAAAACATTTACTTGTGAAAACTTGGGATCCTCATGGCACCAAGCTCTGCATACCAGCCCTCTCTTTTATCCCTGTGTGTCAGAATTCTTCCACCTATTCGATTACTCGCCTCAATAATTGTCACCTGTTACAGCAAAGTAAGAAGTAGGCTATTAGCAATAGTGCAAAGTAAAAATAACCAACAATAGCCATAAATTTACACATACAGGAACATTTTTCCATGTCAAGATTTGGGAAGTTGTCATTTGGCACTAGCATAAAGTATAAGTTACAATATCTCTTTGATAACCTTTACATTTATGTGCGCTGTAAAATATTTTTTGCTGCCTTACTTTTTTTTGTTAAAGGAAAACACACCGTTTTTCAATATTTTACTATGTTCTTATCTCAACTTAGACAAATTAATACATACCTATCTTTTTCCAATGCGTGCACTTTTAATCTTTGTACAGCGCCTCGTGAATGTGTTAGCATTTAGCCAAGCCCCATTCATTCCTATAGTTCCAAACAGGGATGAACTTAGAAGCCACCAAACACTTCCATGCTTTTCCTATTTAAAGACTGTTACATGAGTAGTTACACGAGTAAGTATGGTGGCACAAAATAAAACTTTTGTTTGGAGCCATAGGAATGAATGGGCTAGGCTAAATGCTAACACATTCAAGAAGCGCTGTACAAAGATTAAAAGTGCACGCATTAAAAAAGATAGATATGTATTAATACATCTAAGTTGAGATAAGAACATAGTAAAATATTGAAAAACTGTGGTGTTTTCCTTTAAAACAACTCAGATTTTCAAGTCATTTCAATGTACTATTAATTATCTTGACAAGAGATGAGTTATAAATAGAGCTGAAATAAGTCAACTTTATTTTATAAGTTTTATCTCTTGTCAATATAAATAATAGTATGTTGAAATGAATTGTAAATCTGAGTTAATTAAACAAAAAAATTTAAGGCAGCAAAGAATATTTTACAGTGTGCAGAAAAAATAACTCTTATGTGGAAGTGGTTAGGAAAAAGTTAGGGATTCATATCCATGAAGTCTGTGCAGAATTATTAAATACAGAATGAGAACATTGACAAGAAGATGAAACAGTTATGTTAAGTGGATGATTGACAGGTGATTTCTGAAACCTTGTGTCCCGCATCCTCTAGAAACTTAGCAGCAGTAAGTCCAGCAGCTCCTCCTCCAACAATAATCACATGTTTAGGAGATTTGGTTGGATGCAAACCTTCCTCCGTTATCCTTAGAAGTTCATCATAATCAATGTCTTGTAGACATTTGATAAGGGGATCAAGTGAATTTCCACTGACATGGTATGTAAAAAACAATATCAGGGTCATCACTGCAGGTACTGTAGAAAACAACAGAATAGAGTTTTAAAGCAGTTATAAATTATGAGAGTCAATGGCAGAGTAGCCTCAGAGATTTCTGAGTTTTGTTTGGTGTTTTTCCTTATACAATTCTTATACAATGTATCATTAGTTTGGACTTACTCAAGGATAAATGAACAATAGTATAATTTCACATAAATTGTAAGAAGTCTGAAGTCGGGAAATAAAGAAACAACATAGCAGCAAAAGATGCTTCTTTTACGAGCTAGTTTTTCTTTTTCTTTTTTGAAGAAAAGGATTTTCCCATTTACAGGAACATTCTCCTCACATGACGGTACTTTCGGTTTACTTTCTTATGAATAGGAAACATCTTTCTCTGAGTGTCTGATGTTTATGTCTTAGGCTGATTCAGACAAGACATTTAGAAAAATAAAAAAAAGACATGTCACTTTATCACTTACAGTATTTACACATTGTGAAGTTTTTAAGCATTTTAAATCGAGCGCGCCAAAAGCCGGAGCGTCTCGTGCAGTTTCTCTTGCGCACAGAGGAAACCGAAACCTAGAGGAAAAGATGAGTACGTGCGTGAATATATACAATAAAGATAAACAAACAGAAATTATTTGATATGATACATGTTATATGAATGTCATTGTATTTTTCTGAAATAAAATGTTCTGGTTTAGGCTAGAACCTTCACAAATTAATAAATATCATGAAAGATGTCTCAAACGAATGATGCTTACCTTCATAATGAAAAGGCTATCAATTGAGATATATTATAGGAGCTTACAATTCTTACATGTAGGCCTATCTGATTTGTCAAAAGGAAAGGACTTAAACCTGCCTTTATTTTAGCTATAATGTCTCTCTCGTGGTGAATCATGTGGTCTCCTTTTATTCAGCAAGAAATATTTTCCCACACAGACTCAAGATTCAACCATACTGAACAAATTAGATTAGTGAGCCTTAGTTTTCATTAACATACCCAATATTCGCCAAAATCAATCATTTCTAAATAGTATGCCTAGTGGTGCCTTTTCTTTGTAAAAAATTAGGCTATGTGTTTGAAATTTAAGCCTACTTGTTTTTCTTTTTTAGCTAACTGAAAAGTTATACCAATCCATACTGTCAATAAATAGGCAAATAAGATGCTGATCACTTACCAGAGATCTTGATGCTTTAACTCACTGTGATCTGAGTGTTTCTTTTATAGCTTAGGGTATTGAAACCGAAACAGTGCAGTTCGTGATTCATAATTCACGAGGATGCCCTCCAATAATGTAGTAATAGCATATTATGGTACAGAGTTCAAAGATATCTCAACCGAATAATTGTACCATACAATGATTTATTACTGTGATAAATAAACTGCTTGAAATCTGAAATGTAACGCACATGTTTCATATTTCACAGGTGATACGTTGAGCATTTGTTGTTTTGCATGTTTGCGTGCACGAGGAGCCTGGCGCACTTGTCAGCTCCAGCACAGTATTTCTGTCAGCATCACAGATTCTGGTCAATGGTGCTCATCACCCCCCCCCCCCACACACACACACACACACCATGTCACGCGAAAATAAGCATACATATCTTTGCCAGTATTAGCGGAAAAGAAAATTCTGTGAAAGTTCATTCTGTGAAAAACAAACATCTAATTTTTGTCCTTTATTAGGAAAGAGTGGAAGCAAAAGTTTCTCCCGTTTTTATAAAATATATCTGCTGCTGAATTTCTAAGTAAAATGGACTGTTCCATCATTGCTCAGAGGAACAATGCAATTTGATTAAAAAGTTGATTTGAGAGGGGAAAACGTATAAAGAAATGCAGCAAAGTTTATGACGCTCAGCTTAAATGATCTCAAATGCTTTAAAATGGCAAAAAAAAAAAAACAAAGCACATGGAAGAAAACCAGCAACTATGGTTAATACAGATTGAAGAATAGTCAAGAATGAAAAGATTCAGCCTTTCATCACCTCTGGAAAGATCAAAGAGGATCTAAAATGATCTGTAAGTATGACAGTCAAGACTTCTGTTTGAAGCTAACCTGTTTGCAAGAAGCCCCTGTAAAGCACCATTGTTGATAAAAAGGCATGAGCAGAATCACATCAACACATAAACTGGCCCAAAGAAAAATGGCGTAACATTTTGTGGCCTGATGAGAGTAAAAGGGTCAAGTGGTTATCAACAGAAACTCAGGCGACTCCCGGGTACTGAATTCAAGCCACATTATTGTAAAGACAGTTAAACATGGTGGTGAAAAAATCATGGTATTGGGATGTTTTTCATAGACAAAAAAAAAGGATTGAGGTTATAGAGTGGCCAGCTCAATCCCCTGATCTCTACCCTATTGAAAACTTGTGGGGTGACATTTTTTTCTGACACAAAACCTAAAAATTGACTGGAACTGTGGATCCTGCGTTAAAATGCCTGTTTCAGGGTGCCAGAAGTTGGTTGACACAGTTGTGCAGCAGTTATCAACAACAATGGTTATGCAACTAAATATTAATAATTCAATAGTTAATAGTGAAGTTAAATCTTAAGAAATTGCTTCAGTTTTAAGTGGCTACAGAGAAAAATGTTGACACTGCTATTTTTTTTGAATGGGGGAATCTCCTCAACCACCACCAATGTGCAGCATCCACCTGGATGATGCGACGGCAGCCATACACTCTAAAAAAAATGGTGCTATATAGCACCAAAAGTGGTTCTTTGCTCGTAAGCATAGAAGAACCGTTTTTAGTGCCATAGCACCAGTGAAGCACCTGTGTAGAACCACATAGTGCCATGTAGAACCATATTTGGTGCTATAGTGGTGCTATATGGACCCCATATGGTTCTACACAGGTGCTTCACTGGTGCTATATGGCACTAAAAACGGTTCTTCTATGATTACGAGCTTCTATGATTGGTGCTATATAGCACTGTTTGTTTTTAGAGTGTATTGCATCAGAACGCCCACCACACACCAGCTTATTAGTAGAGAGGAGACAGAGTGATATAGCCAATTAGTATGAGGGATGATTAGTAGGCCAATGGGCAAGTTTGGCCAGGATGCCAGGGCACACCCCTACTATTTTTCAAAGGACATCCTGGGATTTTTAATGACCACAGAGAGTCAGGACCTCGGTTTAACGTCTCATCCGAAGGACAGTGCATTTTGACAGTATAGTGTCCCCATCACTACACTGGGGTGTTAGGACCCACACTGACCACAGGGTGAGCTCCCCCTGCTGGTCTCACTAACACCTCTACCAGCAGCAACCTGGTTTTCCCAGGTGGTCTCCCATCCAAGTACTGACCAAGCTCAGCCCTGCTTAGCTTCAGTGGGCAAGCTGTCTTGGGCTACAGGGTGATATGGCTGCTGGATTTTATTTTGTCATGAAGAAATGCAAAAAAGTTTAAATATTTTGTCAAAACCCTTAAAATATTAATTCAAATAGCAGACACTCAACCTATTATCAATGTTGGTGGTAACGCATTACAAGTAATGTGCATTACGTAATAATATAACTTTTCTGAAGTAACAAGTAAAGTAACGCATTACTTTTTAAATGTACACATTAATATTTGAGTTATTTTTTTTAAAAAGTAATGCAAGTTACTTTTTTAGTTTAATTAATTTGATAAAAAATATGTACTGAATTAATCTAAAAGAAGTCACACATGCACTCTATGCATACACGGCTGTGTGGGAACAGTTTGAGTCAGAAACTGAGAGGGCAGGCCAAAAGCTCGACATTTTTGGGAGTAACTTAATATTGAAATGCATTACTTTTAAAAGTAACCTTCCCCAACACTGATGATAAACAACAAATTAATTAATCTTAAAGGCAATAATAACTACATTTAACTTTATTGATACAAAAAAGACAATATATAATATCTCTGCGCAGTATAAAACAAAGTAATAAATGATTTTAGAATGAAGACAAAGACATAAATCAGACAAAACACTTAATAAGTGTTTAGAGTTCATGGCTAAATAGGTATTTTAAGATTTAGTTTCATTTCTTTCAGCTGTCTTTGTTCTTTAAACAGCTATTTGTAATTTTTATAAATAAATAAAACTTATGTTAGAGGAGCTTGACTTCAGTCCGATTTTTATTTCCAACCAAAACGGAACGCATGACAGACATTACATCTGGACATCAGGCCGACGTTGGGTTTTGACGTCAACCTGATGTAACAGCTTGCAATACCTCCTAGAACTAGAGCGAATGTCAAGCCTAATATAGAGATTTTTTCTTTGTATATCTCTGTACTAATTCTTTACCTGTTTTATTGTGTATGGTTATTTTTATTGGGGTGTAAAATTTTTACTGTATTTTTAGATTTTGTTATTTATTCTGCCAGGCGAAGCACTTTAAACTTTTAATAAGTTTTGTAAAAATGTGAAGTTGATTTTTGATGTCAACCTGACTAATAGCTTGACATTAGGCCGAGATTATGTAGGCTACTTTATGAAATTTTGTTGATCTGTCAGTTTTTGGACACAAAAAAATGTGTATAGCTATGTTGTCACGGTGCTAGGCTTACAGACCTATTCTCTGTTGGGGACGAATAGCTTTTCTTTTTTTTCTTTTTTTTGTTGACCAGATGCTACTGTCCAGTATTCTTGTGTTCTAAGGGCACAATATGTCAGATCTTTGCATTATAATATTCAAAAATACTAGCACAGTGTATTCTAGTGGCAAAAATAAAATTTTGAGTCTGTCATAATAGTCTATCTGGTAGTTCTGGGGTTTAGCTGGGTATTATTTTGAAAAAACAACCTGTTTTGTTTCATATATACGAGTACAAATGATTATAATATGCGCTTTTTATTTTATGGAAAAAAGCGCTAGTTCATGACTTTTATTTTGAAATGTGAGTACTACAGGAAGTTGAATGGAGACACCAAACGTTCTGTTGATGCCACGTTCAAGTCGTTCTCTACACTTTAAATTTATTTAAAACAAATAAAAGGTCGGGATATGGTTTGCTTTTATTTTCATTTATGGGACTCTGGTTTAAATTGGCAGACGTTTATTTGAACCGAATATTTGTGCAAGGTAGTAGTGGAAAATGTACACAGGGAAATAGTTTCAGTGCTACCATAATCTTATATCTATTTTAAGTTCGTGTTTAGGTAACTTTATTTGAACAAATGCATTATTAATTTGCGATATTTAACACTGTGTTGCATTTAAAGGTTTGACATCATGTCGCGGGTCCCTATGGGTAAAGTTCTTCTCCGAAATGTCATCAGACATACAGATGCCCACAACAAGGCATGTTTATATTTATTGACCTTTTTTATGATTGATGTATGTGTATTGTTTTTTTCTTCTTCGCAAAATACAAAATGTATATTCTCTTCTAACTACAGATTCAGGAGGAGTCAGAAATGTGGAAATTAAGGGATCTTGAGAAACAAACCACATCAACCAATTTCTCAAAGCAAAGGTGACTTATACAGCTGAGATAAGAAAGCATTAGTCTGTTGTTACTTAATATCTTAATCTGTTTAATTTCATCCAAATTTCTAACTTAGCGGCCAAATGCACTGTGACCGCTATTTGGATGATTCAAAGGGGTCCATGCAGGGCAGGATTGGGGACAGGTTGTCTGAGAGAGACGAGAAGGAGGCCAAATACTGGACAAGAAAACTGTACGAGTTTGAAGCTAATGATCCTGACAGGTATTATCTGACATATTCATTGTATAATCATTTCGTATGTTTGTTTCTCATGAGGCCTTAAGCAATGTTTTGGTTTCTCAGGTGGGGTCACAGTGGTTTTAAGGAGCTTTATCCAGAAGAATTTAAGTCTGATGGGTAAGATGCGGTTATTCTTGGATATTCAGCATGTTGTGCACTGATTTGTTTTTCAAATAGGATCCTTGGGAGTTGTCTGTCTGAAATGTTGTTTTGCATTTGTTTGAATATGTAATGTGTTTGTTTAGCCAGTATCTGGTATATTTGTATTCTTATCTATAGAAAAGACATAAGCAACTGAAAAGCATTGTGTAAGCAATGCAAGGGTTGTTGTCGGTTTTGATTCCCACACACATATTGATGCCAAATGCATATCCTGCATGCACTGTAAATCGCTTTGAATTAAATTGTCTGCCAAATGCATACATGTAATGAGAAAGAAGAAACTTTACAATTTTTATGTCCATTATTACATTTTCTATCATGAATAACATTGAAAATATACTCTTAAATTTGATTGTTCAGGATGAAAACCAATTTCACAAATCAAATTTGATGACTACAAACAACCAGGTTTCTTGTCGAATTTTTAACAGTGCCATAAAGCAATGATATTTATGTCAACAGTAAGTTTACTTTTCTAACCCTAATAGGTATGTGTGCATTTTTTCATTTGATCATTTACAAAATATTCTAGAATTTAATTTTGCTTTAATCTTTTTTTATCCCAGTGAAAAAGACAGCGGTGATGGTAAACGCAAACGGAAAAAACACAAGATGTCAGAAGCTGACATAGAGAAAAACTCCAAGAAGTCATCCAAGAAGAAGAAAAGGAAGAAAGAGAAGAAGAGAAGGAGAACTGCGGGATCGGTCTCTGAGTCCTGCAGCGATGCAGAGGACAGCAGGAGAAGGAAGCAGAGGAGGAAGGCAGGAAAAAACAAACGTAAGAAAAAGGAGCACAAAAGTAAAGGAACAACAGAAGAGGACAGCAGCTCAGAGGACAGCCGTTCGAGAACAAAAACACACAGGAAAAGAGACAGCCTTGAATCAGACACTTTTACTGAGCCTCAAAGGAAAAAACGAAAGAACTGGAGAGCGGGAAAAGATGAGAGATCAGAGGAGAGCTCAGATGGATGAGCTGCTACACTGACACCAGATACTGTAGAAACATTTTCAATTGCTTTATTGACATCAGTTCATTTATATTTATCAATTACCTTACCCAGCAAAAACTTATTTGCCAACAAAGCGGTTTTTTAAATCTTTTAGATATCTTTGGAAATATTTTGTAAGATTGAACATTTCTTATCTTTATATGACTTTAAGGCTCAGGTATATAAAAACATCAGACATATTTGATTATACTTTCATACTTGAACTTTCTAGATGAGTATTTGTTGTATATTTGCCAAATAGCTTTTGTGAGTGTATTGAGGAATAGTGCACCCATTGCTGTGATCATTTCATACCCAATTGATTTGATTTTAATCTTGAAAAAAAGAAACATTTTGAGGAATATACAAGCTGTTGTTTTCCAGTGAATGTTATTGGAGTTGGACTGCCCAAATATAACAAAAAAAGCACAATGGTTTTGGTTATTGATTGGCAGGTCACTATTTAATTCACTTAAATTGTGTGAAGAAAGAGCAGCTTGAACATTCAGCTATTAATGTCTACTTTTGTAAGGATTTTCAAAAGACACAAGGGTGAGTTGAAACATTTTTAGGTGCACTGTTTTTCATGGCATTGTGATATATATTTTATGGCGATTATCCAGGAGGTGGCACTATTGCACTATGAGATGACAACCTCAGAAAGGTCAGACTGTTTCTATTGTTTTTAAATCAAATGTTTTGTACGTCTGCAGGTAAACACATACAGTTAACGTTATCTTCTCTTCCTGGCATCCATAGATAATGGTCAATATAACAATAAATGCTGAAATAAACTAAGATAATAAATGCTGTATTGAAAACTATTTTTCATTGTTAGTTCATACTAAATGTTAACAAATTCAACCTTATCGTAAAGTGTTTAATTTTCACATTATTATTTAATTTTTTTTGCATTGTAAACCGTGTGTGATGACTGCTCATTGTCCATCATGTAAACGCGAAGCAGTCAGCGTAAAGAACATTGTGTCACTTTGGTAATGAATACTGGCCTTTCCTAACACCCTGGCACAGGGACTCCAAACAACTCTGAAAATTATCAAACGCTTTCAAGCTGTCAAGCTTCATAATTGAGTCAAATTAAATGTGGCCAGTTTTCATCAGCCCTGATTGAACTGTTCTGTGCCTTCAATAAAAGTCATTAACACGCGGCTCGAGAAGAACAGACCGTACGGATCTTGTTTTGCTGAGGCTCATCTGTCAAATGCTGTGATCTTTGTAGCTTTCACGGTTATAATGTCACAAATCCAAATGTTTGAACTTGCGTTTGCTCATAAAAGTCTTGACAGTTGAGGAAGAGCTTTATAGACGATGACTTTTGCTCTGAAGGAAGAACATCTACCTTTTAAAGGAAAAGTGCACCCAAAATGTCCCAAAAAGTGCACCTGGCTGTGTTTGCTTGTAAATATAGACAGTTGAATGAGAACTGGAGCTTTCAAGCTTACCGTAGCACACATGGCATGCACTCAGAACAAAATCTGTATCTGGGGTGGTATTCTTTTAATAGAGGACACCTTTACACATAAACAATGCATATTAGTCACTCAAATGTACATATTGGTAGCAAACATACATAAATGTGTGCGTAAATAGTACATATTAAGACATTATTTAAGGGTATTATTTCCCCAGTCTATGGTGTGTTTGCTATATTCCAGGCCTTCTGATACCTTTCTCGCAAAGCTGGTCTAAATTATTCACAAATAAAAAAACTGAGAGTTCTTACATTTTCTTATTACAACTTGTAATAACTGAAGGGGCAGATTAGTAATAACATAAATTTTCAGTTTGTTTTTCAGGAAAGGGCTTCAAAAGATTTTGAATCTGGCCAACCTGCCCACACTGGGCATTTTCCTTGGTCAAGTGAGTGATGTCAGATCTGTCTTAGTCATGCAGGTCAATCCAATAATCCTTCTTTATTGAGTTCTGCTCACAGGGGACATCAGATTTACGTCATGTTGTAACTGCGTACAGAGCTATGCTATGCTATGCTATACATATACATTATAGGGTTTAACAGAAATGTAAACTTTTTTGATAATATTAACTTTTCAGGTCATACAGGGATTGTCTTTATGCCATAGCTCATTGATTTACTGGGGATCTGATATTTACTAATACTTAAAATCAGCCATCTAATTTAAATTCATGCTTTAATTTGAGCAAGGTATCTAATTCTGTACATTTTCATAAAAAACCCTGCTAGGTTTGTTTTTGGAGACGGTTGGTAAACATCATTACCATAAAAAAAATCATCCCGAAGAACACCACAATGGGCGTAATAGAGGAAGTGTGTTAAATCCCTAATTCTGCTACTGAATATATGAAGTTTCACATTAGAATGTTTCATTATGAGTCAGTTATTGTATCTGCTATGTGGTCAGTCCTGCATTTTGTTTCACTTTCACTTTCTTACTCCAACAGAAAACAATTGCAAGCATTTGTTACTTATTCCCTGTCTGTGAATTCCATTAAAGTCTCATAATCTGATTATGAGATTAGAAGAATCAGAGTTTGATTTAGCAAATGTCATTTATGCATCTTAATATTAGTAGTGCTGCAGAATTACAGAATAGTGCACAGCAGGAACAGCATAACGGTTTTCAAGGTGAAACCAAAAACACTTTGGTTTGGTTTAATGCAAGATTTTGTTTAGAGATCACTAATGTGTCCTCCATTGAGCATCTTTCAAGGTTAGCAGACATCTCTGAACAGGCACTGTTTCCCCATTGCTCTTAAAATCAGCATCCAGACTGACCTTCCTATACCTTTCATTTCAATTAGCCACCAAGTGAATCATGGGTCAATATGCTGCTGTTGCTATGGCAACCTGACGTAAAAGATTTGGGTTCTTGACGACAGCAAAAGCTGTGCTGTATTTTTACAAAAGCAAGGTTGATTTTCATTTAAACAGTTTTCAAAAACTGGTTATGTTTTAAACACTAACTAGAACAAAGAGAAAGGGTTCATCTTTAAAAAATCATGGAGAAATACATCTTGAGTACCAAACACATGAAATGTTACTCCATGACAATCATTTAATGCTTTAATTCTTATATATGTGACCCAGTCACAACTAAAGTCGTCTTTTTTGTGATTTACTGTTTTGTAAAATCATCCAACATAATGTAAAGAACATACTGTGAAAATATAACCTTGACTGAGTAAGGTCATGTCAAAGATGGAAATCAATGTTAAAAATAGTTTGTTGTCATCAATACAGAATGTTTAAAAAATAATTCATTTTAAAAGTAACAGGAGCACATCAGTTATAGCTTTGATTATTGTAAAAGGGGTAAATGTGTTAATAACAAATGCATTAAAAATTAAGTTGAAATAACAGAAGCTAATATAACTTTATTTTTATAACTTAAAGCAACTTTTTAGTCAAGAAATAAATTGTAAGTTCAAGTTGATTAAAACCACAATTTTCTTTTATAGAAACTAAATTTATTCCAAAGTATATAGGTAGATGACTCTTTAAATTAAGGCCTGCCCAGTTCTTTAAAAATATGAATTATAGTGTAGATTATACTGTAGCGCATAAGTAACATTTTAAGTACAAAAAGGATTTTTTTTGCAATGTTTGTAAATATAAAATTTTTTAGCTTGATGCATGATGGCAATACCCTTGCACTCATACATGAGATGGCAGAGTGTGTAGTGTATAGCACTGGTTCTCAAACTGGGGTCCGGGGCCCCCAGGGGTGCCGCGAGATGATGCCAGCGGGGCCCCAGTTTTATGACATTTTTATAAATACATTAATTTATCATGAATTCTTTGAATAAGGCAGCACTACTCTGTATAATTTAATGTTTTGTTTAATTAAAATGTGAAGTTTTAGAACTGTTTTTTTGTCATAAATTTTCTTTGGGGGGCCGCAAAGGAATGCAACGTACATAAAGGGGGCTGCACGCTGAAAAAGTTTGAGAACCACTGGTGTATAGTATAGTGTACACAGACATTTTGAATTAGTTTAATTTAGCTATCATTTTGTAACTCTAACTGAGCAAATAAAAGATGTTTTCCTAAGCACGAGTAATAAAGAAACTGTGAAAGACCTAAAACCAAAAGAGGCTTTTAAATTGCACCCAGAGGTACCGCTCTTCTCTGCTTTGCTTATTTCATAAAAGTCGTTTAAGGAAGCATTCCCTTGTGTGTATTCAATTCAAAGAAATTTGGGGCAGAGTCTTTGCAAAACAACACCCATCAGCAGCTTCCATGTGACCTCTATAAACACTCATAGGGCTCATGACGACAATGCGTCTATCTGTCATACTTTGAAATGGTAGTATAAACAGATTTTAGGGGGAAAACAGCTTTCAGGGCTTTCAAGAGGCTTTGATTTGAGCAGTCAACCCCCTAGCCTGCCTCACTTTCACATGCCTGCTGCTATCACACCTCCGCCTGCAGAGCCTTATGGGACACTGGTTTGACGTCATTGAGTTTTAGCTCAGCCTATACTCGGTCTCTGCTGCTAAATGGCTGTGGTAATTGATTCAGAAGAGCAGAACGAACCTTCCGCAGATCGGTCTGTGGCAGCAGCTGCTCCCTGTCCGGCCTTTCCTCGCATCTTCACCCGGTTCAGGTCATGCAAACAGAGAGACGTTCTTTCATAAGCTATGCAGGTGAAAGTGAGGGGGAGGATGGTCTGAGCATCATTTGATGGGCTATTATTAAAGCTCAGTTGTGTGTTCAACGTTTACTTGCTCAATGCAGTATAAAGTCATTTCATGAACTTGTATTGAACTTGTATCTTGTTTTTTTTATTGGGACCTCAATCTTGCTAATACAGCAAAAGTTTTCTTCATCATTTCTATAAAAATTTAAATATATTCTTAAAACAAGATTCATTCAAATCTTGAACCATTGCCGAGTTACCCTTTGTCTTAAAACAACAACAAACATCAGTTTTGGGTTTCCCACCAAAACAACTCAACCATGTTATAATTCAAACATCTTCTCAGTAAATGAAACCTCATCCAATCTACTGCTGACAATAATACTCATGAGAATGGGTTCATCTGTATGCATTTAACAATGTTTATGTCAGATTGTCAAAATTCACAAAAAACAAAGTAGGCTATTTATACTTTTAACAATCTTATTTCTTGTCTTAGAAATTTTCAAGATAAGCTCGTCCGAGTCTTACACTGTAAAAATTATAAAGTTCGATTAACTTAAAAATTATTTCAATGGTAAAACTTAAACAATTAAGATTTTTCAATGTTTACGTTTAAGTAAAAAAAAGGGAAAATGTTTCCTTTAAGGCAAACATTTAAGTTTTGTTTCCAATTAAAGTAATGTTTTAAAGTTGATCCGATCATTTTTTATATACTTGGTCATTTTATATACAAAGAAATCATAACTGAAAAGATTGAACTGTGAAATTGCATTAAATTGCTTGTCAGGTTTGCCCAAGTATTTTTGGAGCAGTACATTAAAGGGAAAAATAGCAAAGAAGATTGATTTGAAGAACAAATGTTCTTTTCCAGGCAATGACTATAATTTTATAATTTTCAGTTGCAAGTACAACATCTAGTCAGTCATTATGAAGTCATTTACAGCTATGCAAAAGCATCATAGCCAAGACATCGATGTGTCTTCATATATATATTAATCTTTTCTTCAGCATGAATCTACTTCTTAATAATGTTTAGATGAGAGTTCAGGGATAATGAAAATAAAAGGTGTGCTGACCCTGTGGTTTCCAAAAAGTGTGGAGCAGATGAAAGACCAGCCTGATGTTATATAAACAACAAAGACTAAGGGTGGTCTGCACACAGCTGCACACCTAGGTCCTGGACATTTAAGGAGGAATCAAGCTCCACATTATTAAACATTAATAAGCTCAGAGTGGAAAGAGTGAGTGAGACATCAGAGGAAAGAGCATACAATGAATGTGAAACAGGGCTGGATGTGAGAGAGGAATGCTTGACGTCATTCAGCAGGACCTCCAGCTACTTGATTAATAACAGCTGTCAGCCCCCCTGCAATATCTTTAAGGTCACATACCAAACATAAACAGAATGTAGAATGTGTATAATATGGATGCTTATGATTATTTAAGCATTACTTTAATGGAAAAATAATTATATTTACATATTATAAAGGTTTTTCTAAAACAGCCCACAGCCTGAATGAATGAATGTTTTAGGTATTGTTGTCTGTAATTTGGTACGATGAAATTCTTAATTTAAATCATGTTTCTTCGTTCTTAATATATAAAATGAAATAATTTATAATATAAAATAATATATTATTAAGGGCAAATAATAATAATAATAATAATAATAATTAGAAAAAACAAGACACTAACAAAAGTCAATATATATATATATATATATATATATATATATATATATATATATATATATATATATATATATATATATATATATATATATATATATATATATATATATATATATATATATATATATATATATATATGAATAAGAAAACAGTATGGAATAAAAATAAAATAATTAATGTGTATATATAATAAAAACATTAAATAAAAACAGTTTTTCCTTTTAAAATATATTATTTAACAATATAAAGTTGTAAAAATTTTTTTATAACGTTTCTAACCGTTACAGATGACCACATTTTAATTAAATAAATATATACATGTTCAACAACAAAAAACAAAACAACAAAATAAAGCATAAAAAACAATTAAACGGTAAAAAAAAACAAGACGTACTGTATGAGTGTCATATTAGAAATCAAGAATAATGGCCTACTCTAATGCAAACCTGAGTGAATACTGCAAGGACTTTTAATTTGTCAGGTGTTCTCCCATCAGACAGTACGAGCTGTGACACCCGCTCACACAGCGGAAATAGGGCGCAGCACCAGAGCAGCTTCTCTTCTGTAATCATTATTATTCAGGTTTAAAATGGCAGGAGCAGAAGGAGACGATTCGCTTTATCCCATCGCAGTTCTCATCGATGAACTGAGGAATGAAGATGTTCAGGTAAAGAAAGCTCGTGTTCCATACAAATAAAGCGCGTGTAGAAACAATTAACCGCAGCTAACGTTAACATAATTTAGCTAGGAGCTAACCTTAAACAGCGTTTTCACGAAAGAGATTTAATGCGCAAGAAATTGATTGAGGCCTGTATATGTTTCCAAATCTAATTGCAAGGGTTACTTAAATATCCATAGTAATAATAATAAAAGGCTATAATATAATTATTTTACACTTGTAACAGTTAATGCTGAAATGATTTACTGCGAGGTCTGTGGTTGTTTCCAAACCCTTTTGATCTGCCTAACTAGACAGCAGTTTGTGCGTCGTAGGCACTCAAATGGTTAATTTGTCAGATGTACACGCACTGGAAATGTAACATTAAAGAGCAAGGGTAAATGTTTGTTTTATTTCTTCCTCAGCTGCGGTTGAACAGTATTAAAAAGCTGTCAACTATTGCTCTGGCTCTTGGTGTGGAGAGAACACGAACTGAACTACTGCCCTTCCTCACCGGTAAGATACCAACATTCTTCATCTTTTTGTGCTGTCAGTGTCTATGACATAGGTTATCGAGTAATCTGGCGATTACTTAGTCACTTAAAAGGTCTTTACAGTAACATACCACACTTAAAAATACTGAAAATACTGTGTTTGAAAAATTAACTAAGATGCTTAGTCTGGCTTGGGTGAATTGGAGATACCAAACTGGCTTTTAATAAATACTGTTGACTATACTAAATACTGATTCTGTGTCTGGTGAATCAACTGATTGGTGTAAATAAGGAGAAAATGACTTAATATATGTTTGTGCTTTAAATGTGTGCAAATTGAGTCTGTAAAACCCCATAAAAAACCCAGAATCCACCCATCTCTGTGTTGTTATTGAAACGACACATTTTGTGTTTCTTTTAACACAAAATGACACACAATGTGTTAAAATTACACATAATGTGTTAAGCTTAACACAAAATATGTGTAAAAAATGAACACATCCTTTAAAAAAAAAAAAAAAAAAATTTATCCAGGAAGGTCTCATTGAGATACAATATCTCTTTTTCAAGAGATTCCTGGTCAAGATATCATTTATTCTATATAATCTATATTCATTCAGTTGAATCAGGAATCGAGTATAAAAATCAAGTCGAGAATTGGGAATCAGAAATCGTACCGAGATTCGAAATCGTATCGATTTGATAGCTTGTGAATTGAAATCGAATCAATCTGGAACATCTAAATCGATACCCAGCCCTAATCAACAGGCTTTTGTTGCAACCAATCATCATTGTTTTTACTATCGTAATCGGATGTGCGTTCAAGGAAACGGACCAATCACTTGCGGACTTGCATTTCATTTGCGGTGACATGTAGTTACATTTTGGGAGAAGTGCATGTCAGGCTACGCCGTAGGCTATTGCATAGGGTTCACGTCTCTGCGTAGGCTACGCCATACAATTAATGCAGAGGTATAAAGCTGCTTTAAGTAAATCTCTAGTAGTCAACTGTGGTGCATCTGTGACACCTGGATGTCGCATGGTGATGTGCTGTTATAGTGGGTTCATTTTAGCAATGACATAAGGCTATAGTGTGTTCTTTTTGTATTTAATATGCTTAGTGCACTTTGCCAAATACTCAACATGATAGATTGTATCAGTTTTTTTTTATCAAGTTTTTAAATTGTGACAGACCTCAATTTGATTGCATACAGTGCATCCATCTGTATTTGTTTTGATTCAAACTTGAGGACTGACAGGCTGTTTTAAAATGGGTTAACTTTTATTTATACTGGTTTTTCTTTTGTTTATGAGTAACCTAATGCATAACTCTAGATAAATTTAAATGTGATGAATGAGATAAAACTTGAATAGTATGAATTAAATAGGCTTGCTTCTACTAATTTACGAAGTACACAGAGAGACAAATTCTGCCCGTTTATGCTTCCTTTTACATATTTTGTTGTTTTCAAAGATGTTAACATATTTAATTTGGAATAATAAATGACATCTCTGCATCTGTAGATACAATCTATGATGAAGACGAAGTTCTTCTTGCATTGGCTGAGCAGCTTGGGAGCTTCACCCTGTTGGTTGGAGGCCCAGAGTTTGTACACTGTCTTTTGGTAAGTGGTAGAAGAAGATGGAAAATTAGACCGTAGTTAAAAAATGGCACACTATATTAGCCTTGACTATACTTAGTCATGTCATGTTTTTATTATCTCTCATTTTTCCCTAAGCCTCCCTTGGAGAGCTTGGCCACAGTGGAGGAAACGGTTGTGCGGGACAAGGCGGTGGAGTCTCTGCGGAAGATCTCTCAGGAGCATTCACCTGTAGACCTGGAGGTGCACTTTGTTCCACTGGTGAAGCGTCTGGCCAGCGGTGATTGGTTCACCTCCCGAACATCTGCCTGCGGTCTGTTTAGTGTCTGCTACCCCCGTGTATCCAGCAATGTTAAATCAGAAATCCGCCAGTAAGTTATGTTTTTATGACTTCCGCTTTCATAAATGATTAGATCAACTTTTCTCAGGCCCAGTAACCCTTGGTAGAGATACCAGAGACCTGAAACATATTGCATAAAACTGATGCTTACCTATCATTAGTCTCACGTAGCCAGACCCTTAATACTGAATGTCTGGTGTTTTTTTGCTGCTTTTTCTGCAAACGAGCCGTTGACCGACATGTCAAACAACCAATCACAGTTTGTTTCGTCTAGCGTCACGTTTCGGACTCCCCACAATAACGAGCTGGCTGTCAACAAGTCAGTTATTGAAATAACCACCCAACCGAATAGCATCTAAATAAACAACATTACTTGCCATAAAACAACGTTGTGCTCGTCTTCATCAACAGCCACACCAATGAGACTCTCCCACTAAACATCTGTTTCAAGCATATCTCTTCACTTTTTAACACCTTCAAGCAATTCAGGAGAACCAAACTTTTTGACTTCACTAACTGCCTCAAGCAAAACTCTTTTAGAGATACTATGCCGCAAACTTTGCATATTTTTGAGAATCCAGTGTTTAGCTGATCATGATAACTGGTCATTATTATCCACTAGAACACGACTGATTCTCTTCCTCAATAGAACGTCAGAGCTTTGTTTTCCAGGGACCGAAACTAATCGCGACACTCACGTCTCCTGGAAATCCAGTTTATATCAACCAATCAAAGACGACTTCGACATTCCCAAAGGGTTTCCAGAAAAGTGTACGAAAAACATCCGACGTTTAGCCAACAATCTGTGGGCGTGATGTCTGAGGCTGAGACTAACCTATCATTAATGTGTTTGTTTACTTTATTGCATCATTAAGATTAGGGCTGGGTAAAAAGTTTAGATTGTCAGATTTGAATCGATCTTCAATTTAACAAAACAATATTGATTTAGTGTAGTTGACAGAAGCTCCATTGTCACACATGTTTATCATTTGCACGTGTATTAGGCCATGCTAATTTAAATATTCAAGCAAAGGAGACCACAAGGAGTCTGACATTTGCTACTCACGAGCTGTTTGGGATGTTTAGATTGGGTGTGCACTTTAAATGTGCACACAGTGTTGTGCCAAGAGAAACACACCTGCCGGATTATGCTCCCTTAAGTGTTGCCTGATTTGCTAGTCGTCACCAAGGGGCAAACTCCCGAATCCAACACAGAATTGACTTAAAATGCAATTTATCAATTCCCATAGACTCTGTAGAGGGGTTGTAAATGTTGATTGTTTTCAGCAGAAAAAAATATTTTTACAGCCTGGTACAAAAAGTGTTTTTGTTCTATGTAGCTAATTTTGCCCATCAAGACAACTGTGAGGGAGTTGAATATTATTTTGTAACTCATTTGTTTGAATTATATTAAGCCTTAAAGCTCACGTAACACGCGCTGTTTCCGCATTTCTGATGTTAATCTGGAGTACCTATAGAGTAGTATGACATCCTTTATATCTCAGAAGAGTCTTTAGTTTAATCAGATTTATAAAAGAAAGATTAGCTTTACCGAATCTTTCTGATAACGTACTAAAAAATGCATTCGGCACAGAAATACTCTGTAACCCGTCCAACTGCTTTTTTGACACTTTGCCTACGTTTAGCATGAGGAAACAACTCTATAACTGTGTTAATAAGTCAGAATGCTTGAAATACCATTGAACCCCCCCCTTTAAAGTTCTGCATAATTAACGGCGTGGCCACTTGATTGACATGTGGATTGTCGCTGCTGTCATTACCATCAAGCTAGGTTGGTGTAGTTTCAGCAACCAGGCATTTTAGCTCCACCCATGTTCTGCCTCTTTGCCAATTTTTGGTTATCCAAGAGTGATGCTAAAATGGCGTTGGCGATGGCCGTCTTCGCCCACTCTGGGCTTTAGAAATGCTCTTCAGAAACCTACGGGTGACGTAACGAGCACTACGTCCATGTTTTATATTATATACCGAATTGCTGTCTAATTTTGTAATCTTAATCCTTACCTCAACCATAGTTGGGAATGAGGGGAGGCATAACCTTGAAGGGGTGCTTTTATCTACGCTACACCGGAAAGCTGCATCTGAAGGCTTAAAACAGTACACAAAAAAAGAGGTTCATGTTTTATTTCGCATGAACGGACATATTTACACACATTGATTTCAAAATGCTGCCATAATCTTCATTGTATTGGAAGTAACAGCACACGAAAATTAATTGTCTGCAAAAAAAACGCATTGAAATTGGATTGAATCGAATTGAAAACAAATGACATAGCACCCAACCCTAATAAAAATAATCATTACTGATGCCGTCCAGAGTCAGACACTTGTGCACTTTTTTTATATAGCAGTATATGTATTAACGTGTTTTGGTTACACACCCCAGACACTTCCGCACGCTCTGCTCGGATGACACCCCTATGGTACGCCGTGCCGCTGCCTCCAAATTGGGCGAGTTTGCCAAGGTTCTGGAGCTGGACTATGCCAAGAGTGACATCATTCCACTCTTCACAGCATTGGCATCTGATGAGCAGGTAGGCTGTTGCATGCATTACCAGACATCACCATACGTCAATGCTGTTTTTTTTTTGGCAACTATAGTTGTGTTTATTTTGTGCTGCAGGACTCAGTGCGACTCCTGGCGGTAGAGGCCGGCGTGAGCATTGCTACTTTGCTGCCCCAAGAAGATCTGGAGAGTCTGGTCATGCCAACTCTGCGGCAGGCTGCGGAGGACAAGTCTTGGAGGGTGCGCTACATGGTGGCCGACAAGTTCTCAGAGGTGGGTACTTACGAAATATCATACAAATACTCGCCCATGTTGTCTCTGTGAGAGTCTGTGCCGTAACATTAGTTGTTTATCTGTTTGTATGAAGTTGCAAAAGGCTGTTGGCCCAGAGATCACCAAGAACGATCTGGTGCCAGCTTTCCAGAACTTGCTGAAAGATTGTGAGGCAGAGGTCCGTGCTGCTGCCGCCAACAAGGTGAAAGGTGAGGTTTGCTTTTGTTTTCATTGAGACACTGAGTTACGGGAAGGTGCCAGTTATGCAACAACAATAACATTTATCTTCTGTCCTATTTATCTTTAGTATTCTGCGAAAATTTGCCCGAGGACAGCAGGGAGACTGTTATCATGACTCACATTCTGCCATGCGTCAAGGTACACAGGTTTTAATCTCGCCCACTTGTTTATAAACTGGCATGTGTCTGAACGGCTGTGCTTACAGAGTGGCAGCCATTTTCTCAGAAGGGGGTTCTTCAAAAACCCAGGCTTGTTTTTGAAAAATGTGATTTCATATCTAGGCAGGTGTCCAGGGTATCTCTGCAAGAGGTCATCTTGGATGTTGTTTTTGTTATTTTAAGGGTGTTTGCATGTTTGCCGTAAACAAGTGCCAAGCTAATTGGTATAACTAATAATTGTTGCATACGTTTTATGCATATGCAAGGATGTTCATACTTGTAATTGATAGTGAAACACTGCTAGCTACCTTCACACACAGGTTAATGGTTATGACTTTTAAAGATAATGAGTGTTTGTTTTTTGTTTACTAGAGACCACATCCACATATAAAGTAACCTAAAGGGGACATTTGTCAAATAAATCTTTGGTGTCCCCAGAGTACGTATGTGAAGCTTTAGCTTAAAATACCATATAGATAATTTATTATAACATGTTAAAATCGGCACTTTGTAGGTGTGAGCAAAAATGTGCAGTTTTTGGGTGTGTCCTTTTAAATGCAAATTACTATGTGCTATGGTTGAATAGTGCAGATTAAGGGGCAGTATTATCCCCTTCTGACATCACAAAGGGAGCCAGATTTCAATGAACTATTTTTTTACATGCTTTCAGAGAATGGTTTACCAAAACTAAGTTACTGGGTTGATTTTTTTTCACATCATCTAGGTTGATAGAAGCACTGGGGACCCAATTATAGCACTTAAACATGGAAAAAGTCAGATTTTCATGATATGTACCCTTTAACCCTGAGTTTTGGTTCTCTCTGGAGGTCGTGGGCAGCAGGGGTCACTGTTGGCTATTTGTTACACCTATAATATCACATATCTTCTTTTACATATGTTGTTTAGATTTAGTTAATTCAGTCTATATTAAGTATTTGTAATATTTTTATTTCTTGACTTGGTAAACTTATGACAAACCTTATTGTACAGAGAAGAAATTGTGCTATCCTATTCCGTAACTCTTTTAGATAGACAACTGCGCTGTACCGTATACGGTATAATTTTGAGATTACTTTCACATTAGCAATGGAAAGTCTGATTCATTTCTAATTGGTTAAAATAGTTTGAAAGGATAGCGTGATTCATTTGAATAAACATTTAAGTGTTCTCAGAAGCCCTTGCGTGATAAGAGGCAAAATATTATTTCTATATTGTTTACTCTTTTTAAAATCATGCTTTCAAAACGTTAACCATTTCCTGGTTTTGATCCCAAAGTGTTCCCTTAAAGAACAATGTATCGTATGAGTGCCTGCCTGTGAAAACACAGCTAAAATAATGTTTGTGATTTATTGATTTCTACATAAAATCATCTTATATACAGGGTTCTCACGGATCCTTGAAATCCTTGAAAGTTTGTGAATCTGGGGGAAAAATTCAAGGCCCTGGGAAGTTTTTGAAAACATACATGCGTATTTACAGGTCATTAAAAGTGCTGAAAGTTTTTGGAAAAAAATCCATATTATTCCCTGTGTAGTGTAGGATAATATCATAATTCTAGACTTTAAGCACACGTGCTAAACTGTTTGCTTTAAATGCTTATATCTTTTGTATGCAAATGTTGATTCATACCAAAATGCTTTTTTTGCATAGTTGTGTTTGACACATGAAAATGTCTCTGTTTACGTATGTAACTGTTGTTCGCTGAGAAGGGAACGGGACGCTGCGTCTCCCTTGCCATACTTCCTGCATCCCTTTAAGGCCATCTTTGCAATATTTCAGATAGCGATATACTTCCTGCATCACCCTGTCTTTGTCGTTAAGCCTCACCATTGGTTGAATTTGATAAACCCATTCAGATGCACTTCCCCCTGGAGGCGTCCCCAAAGTGTCACCGCAATGACGCAGCGTGTGTTCCCTCGAAAGGGAACTGTAACAATGTATCTTAAAAGGTAACACGATGTAACTTTGATCTCACTTAAAATGTGTCCCCACCTTTAGTCCTTGAATTTAAGGGTATTGGACCTGGATAGTCCTTGAAAGGTCCTTGAATTTGAAGTTAACCAAGGTGTGGGAACCCTGTACCTAATGTAAAGAGCATTCTTTGAAAAAATAACCCTGATATCTTTAATATTGACTGAGTAAGGTCATGTCAGATTGAAATCATTGAGTGAAATGACATGCTCCTAATCTCATATTAGATTGAGACTGGATTTCACACACAGGGTCATTTATTTTCAACAGCCAAAATACCATACGTACAAGATCCATACATAAATCCTTTTAGTACAACTGTGATATCTTGGTATATCTTTCATATATACCAGATCTTACAGTAATTTACCACGGTTTTACATTAGTGACAATAACTGGCATTTAGGCAGTAACTATGCTAACCATAGTCAATTTTCTAGGGTTTATTCACAAGATTAAACAAATTTAACTTCCACAAGACAGCTTTTCATAAAACTGCTTGTTTTTACATACCAGACAACAAGAAAAATACAGTGGAAGATGTTTTGGTTTGAGATTTACAAGATGTCCTTTGCCCTTGTGTGGCCATGACCTGATGTTTGATATCTGTATCTGTAAACCTCCTGTAAGCAGATTCAAATACAAACAGTTTTCTGCTTGCTTTGTCAGCAGATCCAATCGGCAGTTTGCCTATACATACAAGCTGTTAGCTGCTACTTGAAATCATCAAGGTTTAAGGACCCTTTTGAAACTATTACATGCAAATGTCCAGGATTAAAATGGATCCTGTCTCCCACACACCCACAATGTTTTTTCTTCAGTAATCACCTTGGCTCTGATTAGAGCTACTTGTTGTAGAATAGCTTGATTTCAAAGTCCTCCTCTTTTCACAACAGGAACTGGTGTCTGACACTAACCAGCATGTGAAATCTGCCCTGGCTTCTGTCATAATGGGTCTGTCCACCATCTTGGGCAAGGACAACACTGTTGAACATCTGCTGCCTCTTTTCCTGGCTCAGCTGAAGGATGAGGTAACCTGTCTCATGTGTCTGTCTGTCTGTGTATGTATGTCTCTCTCTCTCTTTCTCTCCCTGTGGTCAAAGCTTCTTCTGGTAGTACATCTGTAGGATTATATACTTGTGGAGATGCTCATGTTACAGGGTTTTGTTGGGTCACCTTGTGCCAGGTGTATGGACTAAGTAGGCTGCGCTAATGCAGCATTTTTAACCATCTTGAAATTTCATAAGTGATCGAATAGAAATGCTACATAGAAGGCAACTCCACCTTATACACAAATAAGAGACCTTCAAAGGTGCAATGTGGGACTTTTAGAAGGATCTCTTGACAGAAATGCAATATAATATACGTAACTATATTATCAGTGGTGTATAAAGACCTTACATAACAAACCGTTATGTTTTTATTACCGTAGAATGAGCCGTTTTTATCTACATACACCGCAGTCCTTTTCACATGGAAATGAACAAAACGCGCTCTGTAGAACAGTATGTCACTACGTTGTCTTAGACGACGACATGTTTGTCCTTTGGCAGCTACCGTTGCTTCCATTTGCGTTTTGAAATTGAGGTTGGTTGCAAATTGAAATCTCACTGCTAGATACAGCTAAAAAACATATTGTACCTTTATTTGGCAATTGGTTTCAATATAGTTTCACGTTAGCATGTTGCTAATCTAGCATCATATTCTAAGCTTAATCATACACTGCACATACGTTGAGTAAAGTCGTTTTTCATTGTAACCAATTTTAATAGAATACTTTGTTTTTAATTTACATTACATCTCGGATCAATGTTTTTTTTAAATTGGTGCATTGCATTCTGGGATTGCTGTCTTCATGATGAATGCACACTTAAAGTTCGGCTTAAAGAAGGAATCTTGCAGGGCAGCAGGTATCTTTTTTGCAGGCTTGGTGTAGGCAGCTTAATAGGATTTGGAAAACAGATTTTTTTTAATATACATGTCCCCGACTGATGTTTCTTGTATTAAGCCCCTCTTCATGACTCTTCTGTAGGACCTTTCAGCTTTTATATCGCAGTAATAAACTCTTAGTGTGTTTTTAAATGATAGTGAACTTTGCCCTCAGCTTTCAGCGAGAGCGTGTGCCAAATCTGAAAATGGTCCAAGCGCCTGCCTCCTGTGTTTGTGTTTCCTTCTGTTTTATTGGTCTCCACTTGAATGTCAAACACACAATTCGAGAATGTTAGGAGCTGGCTTCTGTGAATTCTGTAGTGAAGTGTATTTCCATTGGCTGCTCATTCGCACGACTCTTGTTTGACTTACTTACTTGTTGTTTGGATTTAAGTCAGTCATCACCAAGATGCACTTGCTCAAGCAAGTCATCAAATATTTAGCAAGGTTTGTGTGAGCTGTAACATTGTCACATGGGCCTTTTATGGAAAATAGAAAAGATTTAGGTCTTGTTTTCATTATAAAGGCTACATAAGGTTTTTACTCTGGTTGCTAGAAGTGATGAGTAGGTCGATATGGAAAGAAAATTGACTGTATTTACTGTTATAATTTTTTTGCAGGGATATGAAATAAAGTCTTAGTGCTTATATTTTTAATTATAACCAAAGTTTTTTCTCACTTATTACAAGTTTATTACAACTGTGTACTGATATTGCTATACAAAAGTTTAGGGTATGTTTATCCCAAAATAAAAGATTTTTTTGTTTTTAATTTTTGGATTTTTTTAATCAAAATATAGTATTTTTTCATGATTTTTAAATCCGTCATGCATTTTTCAAATGTAAAAAGAAAGCATAGAGACTTTTCTTATTTTTCTACAGTGTCCTGAAGTGAGGTTGAACATCATCTCTAATCTGGACTGTGTGAATGAAGTGATCGGGATCCGACAGCTCTCTCAGTCTTTGCTCCCAGCTATAGTTGAACTGGCTGAGGATGCCAAGTGGAGGGTTCGATTGGCCATCATCGAATACATGCCCCTGTTGGCAGGCCAACTGGTGAGTGTTTACTTTATATTCACATCTGTGTCGTGACTGATTAGAGCTTACTGTTGTTTGTGTGAAACGCAAAAGGAGAAACTGTACTTTTCCATACTGTGAAAGTTAACAGTTACGTCACCACAAAGGACAAAAAGTACATATATGCATGTTTGTTACTTTCATTATTAGGCGAATGTAACTCTTAACACTTTGTTCCCAGGGTGTGGAGTTTTTCGACGAGAAGTTGAATACCCTCTGCATGGCATGGCTCGTTGATCATGGTAGGTCCTTTTCCTTGTGTAGAGATTCAGTAGTTAACACTTTCAATAAGGTTGAAGTAGTTAACGCATTAGCTTACATGATCTAACAAGGAGCAACAGATGTACGGCATTTATTAATCTTAATTCATCTTATAGGAAAAGCGTTTTTCAATTTTTTTACTATGTTCTTACCTCAACTTTACAGTCTTTAAATAGGGAACACATGGAAGTGTTTGGTGGCTTCTAAATTCATCCCTGTTTGGATCCTAAAGAATGGGGCTAGGCTAAATGCTAACACATTCACGACGCGCTGTACAAAGATTAATTGCACGCATTAAAAGTACAATTGTATTGGCATTTTTACATGGCTTTTCGGAAAGCTTGATTCTGATTGGCCAGTTGCGACATTTGCAGGTTTGTTATTACCAAATAACAACCGCTCAAAAGTAATAGCACACGGTAACCTGGATGCTGCAAATCATTTTGACAGGTACAGTTTAATATTACACAAAAACTCAAATTTGATAACATATGACATAATACTTACAAATGATTAATAGTGTAACAAATAGTGTGTTCATGACATTTGAACAACTTATCTTAAAAAACGAAAATAAATGAGTTTTCTTTGCGAAAGGTCTGAATTTGTTAAAAATAAGCAATTAAAATATTTCAAATCAATATTAAATGCTCCTTACCTTAATTATAAGGTAAATGGCCATATAATAAGTGGGATAATGACCAGTCAGCCGGCTGTTTTCGAGAAATAAACGCCTTCACTGTGCAGTGTGTCTGCGGGGTTTTAAAAAGTATTAAAAAGTGATAAATCAAAATTGTCAAATTTTAAAAGTGTTAAATGTGGTCTCGGAGGTACTATTTTTTTCCAAATTAGGTATTATTTTTTCAGACTATCAGGTGTCCTATTCCGATTGAAATTCTATCTGCGTTCGTGTTAGTTCGTTTAAATATGGGCTTTAGCATATCTGGGCACATAATCAAAGATCTTTCGTCTCCGTCTCAACGTATGTTTGATGCTGACGTCATATTCAGTGGACGTTCGGCATCATCTCAGAACACTGCGCGCTCAACAGAAGTGGCTGGCTTACGTTTTATTTTAGACTTGCTTCAAGGCATATCTTCAACGACTGGACAACCATCGTCGTCTTCATGGGCAAATGCAAGTTTTCTAATTGCTGGGTTAACGACCCCGCGTTTAAGGACTGGCTCAGGCCTGTAGTAGGGAATAACAGGCAGGCTTATTGTTCGGTGTGTAAAAAAGTTAAATAAATGTGCAATATGTTGTCAACATCAGTGTTTAAATCTATTCTGTTAATGCTGTTAATGCTATCAGATGAACTGTTTACAGTAAAGATAGCACAGCCAAATTGTTCAGCAGTCGCCTCCTCTTACACCCGTCCCACTTTTTCCCCATAAGGAGAAAGTGAAATGGAGAGACGTGCATCTCGGCACTTCCTGTTTTGCTCTCTCTGCCAATTATCAAAGTCTGATAAGATTCTCTCTCGCTCTCCTCCCAGTTCTCTCCTTCTCAAACTTTCCTGTGCTTCAGTTTTTCACTATAGGATCAGTATTGACTTCACACAAAATTTAGGTCACCCGAGTGCTTTAAGTCTCGAGTGATGTGCAATAGGGTGTATTTTTCAGAATCGACTGTACGGAGAGGTTGCCTTCAAGTATTATTCAAGTCTGACAGAAATGTATGGCTGAAGATGGTGAAACTTAAATTATTTTAAAGGGGAGGAACTAGTTAACACTACTTACAGAGATCATTTCTAACATTCACAATGTGTGCCTTTCACGCCATCCTGGATAAAGCACACATTTCTCTCCAGGTTGTCAGTCATTGTCATATCAACATATTTCCAGTGTTGTTCAGCTGCCTCTTTTACAGAATAAATCAAACTTTTGAATCGTCTGTTTTGATTCACGTGTCAATGGTAATGAATGTTGCAGATTGGTGGGCCTCTTCAATTTAATGTAAAGCTTGACGCAAATAAATCTTCAATTTAATGGTTGTCAGAACGTTTCTGAACTCGGGCTGAATAAATCCAGCTGTTGAATTGTTTCGCGTGGCGATTTTCAGGCGAGGACGTACAAACTCTGACACAGTTACAGACAAAGAGCCAGATGGGTTACATCACTGGAATGTTCTTGTATATCCTGCGCTCCCCGCTTACATAAGAGCTCAGAGCCAAAGCGGCAAATTTCTCTTTTTGACAAACACAATTGAGGAACATCTGCAACACATACATTGTGTCAGAATGGATTGTGTGGTTTTGGTTTTATCTCCATTTAAAGCTTGACCTACTTAATGTAGGTGCTGAACACGATCTGACGTAGTTTATTATTTTTACTGATTGGACTACAGGACCGGTTTGTCAGCCAGTAAAATGAAGGGGTTATGTCATCGTCAAAATCATTTGAAGAGTCTAATGTTTGGCAGCTTTGTTATGCACAATTTCACACAATGTTCGTAGAGATCTCCTCTTCCTGGAATGGAAGTGAAATGGTTTAGATTGTGATCTGTGTTGCAGTTATTGTGAAGTCAGGTGGAATTTAATCTGAAGTGGTTACGCAGAACACCAAAGCAATGTTGATTAAGAGCGGACGGTCCCGCCGACATGTGCAACAGCAGGTCCTGCACACATGCCAGCGATCTGTTTAAGCAAATCAGCCATGGAAAGCTAGCAAAATAAATATTAGTGAACATGTTTGTAATTACTGTGCAGTCACCTTTCCGGTGAACAAATAAAGTCGGGTTAAAGGGTTAAGGTCTGCTAGACACAGGTGCTGTACAGTTTTAGGACAACGATTGTACTCAGTTTTTGAGAAATTTTGTGCGCGCACCGCAACTTTGTCAAAACAATCCACAAAAATGACTTAAAACGCTGCCAGGCCAGTAGTTGCAGATGTTACCTTGTAAAGAATCACTAGACGCGTATACGCATTCTTCTACAGAGCGATTAAGAACTAAAAAACTGGCAATTTTTTATAAACCGTTAATAAGACTGCGTTAATAAACCATGTGTCGTAAGTAGCACAAACAGTCCTGCTTGCTGCTGCTGCTGTTTTTCCTTGTCAAATACTTGTACAGGAGTCAACAGGTAATAGACATGACATCACTATTTTGTGTTTTTGTGGGTTAAGCTTGCATGCACAGCGCCAGTGACTAGCAACGGCGGAGCGACCCGATCTCGTTTAATTTCAATGGAGGCTATTTCTGGCAACACGAGTGACCGTTGGTGACAGGAAGTGGGTGTGTTCAGCTGCGCCAAAGTCCTTTTAAGGAAGTCGCATCACTTCGCTGCCATATTTGCAACACCTACGCGACTTGTTAAAATAAGACCTGTCGATTCTGCGCATGCGCAAAGTCTGTCCCTCGGAGAATTCCATTCTTTCATAGTAGACAATTGGCTTTTTTACTGGGAGATGGGACTAGGGCGGCCATATTGAACATTGCGAACTCCCACATTCATATCAATACCAGAGACGCATCTTGTTAAAATCAAGTATCTTTGGCTACGAGACCAAGTTCAGGGCTCAACATAAAGGACGGCCCGGTGTCCCAGGGTGAGAGATGTTCGGGCCAGTAAAAAGTATTGTCACTTGCCCGATCGGGCCATTGCTTCAGCCTCAGTCACTAAAATATATTTTTGTCAATGTATGCTGGTATTTTTTAACATCTTGGAAGCAGATATTTATTGGGTAAAACGCAACAAAATAAACGATGCAATATTTTGCACAGTTTGCTGTTAATTTACAGTTAAATCAGAAAAGTTGGGAACCTTTTTTTGTTGAAACATGTCTGTTGATTCCAGAGAGGATGCGTCGCTTATTTGTTTGTGGTGGAGAGTAGCAACAAACAGCGATTAAGTTGCTGGCAGTTACACAAAAACATCAAAACCTTGCACTTTGAAACCGGTTTAAAAAAATTGAATTTTCAAGACCCGTAAACATTTTTAGGTGTGTAATGAACAATTGAAATGCCGAAAGTTTCTTTTTTTTGTTGAAAACATCATTAAGTCCCTCAAAGGACAAACTAATCACTATTTAGGGGCACAATGACCAAAATTGAAATGGAAATGAACCCTTTTTTATTATTCTTATGCAGATTCCTGATATTAACTCTTTCCCTGCCATTGAGGAGTTATCTCGTCAATTAAGAAAAAACATTTGCATTAAAAAAAAGTGTTCCTGATCAATTTTTGGGTAACACTTTAGTATAGGGACCAATTCTCACTTTTAACTAGTGTCTTATTAGCTTACATATTAGCGGTTTATTAGTGCTTATAAAGGACATATTAATGCCTTGTTCTGCATGTCCATATTTTACATCCCTTAACCCAATCCAATACCTAAAACTACCTTATTAGCTATTAATTAGCAGTAAATTGGGAGTTTACTAAGGCAAAAGTCATAATTAATAATCAATAAGTGTTCCCCATACTATAGTGTTACCAATTTTTGTTAATCTACAATACCATGATTATCCACTAGATTATGAAACAATATTTCAATAAAAAAAAATAACTGAAGCCAAAACGTCATTTACTAATTTTAAACTCTGTGTATGTTTTGTTAATCGTTCTGAATCTGATCTCTAACAAAATTCCTTCACAAAAATGCAATTATTTGAGCCTTTTTGCTAAAAAGGTGTCTTTTAAAAAAAAGAAAAATACACAGATTTAAAAGTTTATAAGCAGAGAAAAAATATAGATATGGTAAAAGTTCCCCCCCCCATTTTGTTTGTTTGTTTGAAAGCAGAGGGTATGTTCTTCATTTGATATATTTGTATGTTTATACACTTGTAGAAGAAAATTGCATTTTGCTGGATTGCATTTTGTGAAAATCACATAAAATGCTGGCGGGAACCTTTTCAAAAAATGGCTTACGGGGAATGAATTAATATATGTGGGAATAAAAGTAGTCGTCTTTAGTTTTAATAATTTACTTTTTTTTTTTTTGTGTATACTATTTTTGTGAGATTTATATCTACCAACAAAATATTTGTGGTTGCGAGCATTTAAATGCTGCCGGCCTGTTACATTAATAGAAGCATAAGTTAACATTTTTAATTCTGTTTTTCAGTGTATGCCATTCGAGAGGCGGCAACCTGCAACCTCATGAAGCTGGTGGAGAAGTTTGGAGCAGAATGGGCACAGAACACCATCGTACCCAAAGTGCTTGGCATGGCCAATGATCCTAACTACCTACACAGGATGACCACTCTCTTCTGCATTAATGTAAGTCTGGAAACCTGAAATTTCTTGATAGTTAGTATTGGAATAAGTACTGTATTGTACATGTAACTAGTTTTGTTTTTCCATTCATTCATGTTCATTTCTGTATGTCAGGCTTTGTCAGAAGCATGTGGACAGGACATCACCACCAAGCACATGTTACCTGTAGTCCTCAAGATGTCCAACGACCAGGTGGCCAACGTGCGCTTTAACGTGGCCAAGTGCCTGCAGAAAATCGGACCGGTTTTGGACAGCAAGTATGCAGTGTTTTGTTCATTTGATGTTAAATTTAAGCAGATAGACCAACAGTAACAATGATGATGATGTATCCCACAGTGCGTTGCAGGCAGAGGTCAAACCAGTACTGGAGAAACTAGCCACAGACCAAGATATGGATGTGAAATACTTTGCTCAGGAGGCTATAAGTGGTATGCATCTCACATCTTACTAAACCAAGTTGTTTTAAAAAAAATAAGTCTTACTCTTTGATTTGTGTGTTTTTACAGTTCTTGCCCTGGCCTGATAGGTTGCTTCCCAACGTCGAAAACTGACAACACAAGACTTGTTGCGTACTATTTATTGTTCATTTTGAATGGTTATGTATCATCAGTGTATTCTTGTGTTACTTTCAAAGCTATTGAACGGATCAAATGACAAACTTGTTATCTAATAGTACCTCTCATTCTGTTTGTAAATCTGCCTCAAACACGCTTTTCACCGCATGCTTGTACAGTTAACACATCGCCCTTCAGACTTTCACCGATCACCCCCTGTGAACCATTTCTACACTTTCGTATCGCACTCGATACACTGCGTCTGCATGCCATAGCTTTTCTTAGATCGACGCTCGTCCTCCGAGCAACAGATGGTGCAAATGCCTGTTTATTTGCTTTAGTAAATTTGCAAGCGCACAGCACATTGTTTACATGTGTTCCCTCTCCCGGGAAAATCTCTCCCGCCTTGCTTGAACGGTTTAACTGCAGTGTCCTCTGTGTACGTGGGATGAGTAATGTACGTGGGGTGAGTAATGTTCTGGTTCAACTGCGGTCTCTTGAAATTCGCTTGATATAAGGAAGTCATGGGAGTTTCAATAAGGGAGCGTATAATTGAATCAGATGTGCTTAAACACAGGTCACGTGTCTAGAAGTACTTCTTTTAATTCACACTATTTGGCGTTCATTTGAGGCCAACTCAATAACTCTTTCGTGCCAATGTCTAGGTGTTTTTCTGTTGGTTCATCAGTTTGTTGTTGCGAGTTGGTTTCTCTTTTAAGAACGGAGGGCATGTTTTACTCTTCCGTTAAAAGCATGGATGTGGCATAACGCCATCTGGATGGCATGGAAGAACGTTATTTTCTGATTGTACTGAATTCCACTGTATTCATTACTACGATCAACATGCCCCTACTGAATTCTGAGGAAACCCTTCGTTTATGCTCAGTATGATTTTTTACTTTATTTGGACATTAGTGTATATGGGAATTAAAATAAAGTCTTTTGAACAACGGATCTTGTTGTTGTCATCTTTTGAGACTTTCACTGGGTAACCGTTGCATAACTCTTAACTGGGACGGTGCGTGCGTCACACCTGCTATATATCACCTGAATGAATAATGTGGAATCGGGTCATTGGTCTCCCGATCAACCGTTTTCTACAGTTACACGGCTAATGATCTTATCGACATGCAATCCAACGCTGTGTTTCGTCACTGAATTTGGCAGGAATTGGAGGTGATGCTATGTGACGCTTATGTAGTCTCAGGTGTTTCATTTAACTAGTTTCAATTTAAAGGTCATGACAACTTGGGCTGGATTTATGAATGGATGTATTTGGAAAGAAATGACCATCTCGTGTAGATTTATTCAATTATTGGAAAAGGGCTTTAAACTACCATGGGGTGGTTTCCTAATTAGGGTTTATCCTTGTCCCAGACTAAAATGCATATGGGTGATTCTCACGAAATCCATGTCCAGCATCAGAATTTTTAAAAAGCCCTTAAAGCCATTTTTTTGCACATATAAGATTAAGGTCTGAACTTACTATAACCATTATTTTTAGAGGATTTAAAACATATTTCCTTTAGAATTATTTACATTTTTAAGATGATCATTATAAAAAAATTATCATTACCGCAACATGATATTACATTAAATATATGCGTTTACAAACTCATGTTTCGTTAATGAGAACTAAAAAGTTGTCTTGGTACTATGACAAACTAAATTTCAACTTTTATCTGGAGAAAAAAAAATAAGATCTGCATACCTGGTATTATGTCCCTTCCAACTA
Organism: Paramisgurnus dabryanus; assembly: GCF_030506205.2. Classification (NCBI taxonomy): domain Eukaryota; kingdom Metazoa; phylum Chordata; class Actinopteri; order Cypriniformes; family Cobitidae; genus Paramisgurnus; species Paramisgurnus dabryanus. The sequence goes on along the minus strand of NC_133344.1, from coordinate 25,888,793 downwards.
TTTTTTTTTTTTAATATGTTAGTTCCTTGAGGGCTTAAACAATGATTGAAAATTGTTGCGGAGGATGAGAAAATTGGTCTGGACACATTTATATTCCTTATTATTGTCTCTACATTTACCAATGATCACCAAATACCACATGTTTCTTTACTGTAAATGTTTATAGTATAACATGCACTGAAGATTTTTTTTATTATAAATATTTCCATGTCAAAGAACCCAAATCCAGTCATGGACACGTTGCAGTAATTAAAATTTTCCCCTTAAATGTGGAAAAAACAACAAAATTGGTTTGTATGATGTCATTTGAAATCACGTGCAAAATAGTACATGAAGAGATGTTTGTAACTGTACGCTTCTTATTTTGATACTCTTACTTTGCATTTATTTTTTTATCAAAATGTTTCATGACACATCATAAGTCTAATTTCGTGAGAATCACCCGTATAAGTTCAAGCCTCTCAATGGTAAATAGTCCTAAGAGTTAATTCTCATTATTTTATCACCTTCATGTTGTTTCACACCGTATAGGAGCGGTTTCCCGGACAGTGCTTAAGTCTGATCCAAGACTAAAATGCTTGTTTGAGATCTCCTGACTGAAAACAGATTGCCCTGACATGTTTAAGAATATATCAGTGCCATTGTTTTGTCTCAAGATGCACACCAGTAATGATTTTTTGTGAGGTATGTTGGTAAAAACTGCTTAAAATAACTAATATAAACCCTGGCCAGGAAACCACAACATTGTGTTTATTCACAAAAACTGAATTGAATGGGTTAAAAAAAATGATTCATCTTTATAGAAATGTTGATGTATTTAAAGTTTCTAAAAACAATTTTTATATTTGTATTTCTTTTAAGGCCTTTTGCTGGTCAGTGATGTCTTCTGTACATCCTGTGTATCTTGAATTGTTCATTGTAGCCAATCGTTTTCAGATGTTCCTACTTGTGTTTTAATAATGTTAAACGGTTTATGCACCACAATAAAGGACCACTTTATTTTGTTAACAGACATGTCATGCTTTAATGCAAAGTTGTATGGGGTGGTCTAGTCACAAGATACTGCTTCCAATATTCAGTTTTTGATGATGATGTCATTCTTTGACTGCTTTGATGGTTTTCATAAGTGTTGCCGATTACACAAGGTTCGGTTCTTGGCCCGCTTCTCTTCGCTTATATCATATGCTTGGATTATATCATCTGTCAATAGCTGTCTCATCTTTCACTGCTATGCTGATGACATTCAGATGTCACCACCAGCTCATTGTGACAAAGCACTGGATGAACTCTGATTTTCTTAAAGGGACAGTGAACTTAAAAATGCACCTTCTTTTTTCTAATTGGCACCAAATACACACAGAATTTGGTATGGGTAAGTGATAAATTCAGGGTTGTTGTAAGTGTGCAATGTTTTTCTGGTTGCAGTTTAGGTCCTGGATACAATTTACAATTAAATTGGACTATTCAGAGGTAATTAAACAATGCAATAACCTTACAAAGTGAGTGGCAGGTGATTGTCATATGTGACCACAAAACCAGTCGCACAGGTATATTTGTAGCAATAGCCAACAATACATCGTATGGGTTAAGATAATAATTGTTATGCCAAAAATCATTAGCATATTAAGTAATCATGTCCCATGGTGATATTTTGTAAATCTCCTACTGTAAATATATAATTTTGTGTGGACATATTTAAATAAATCCAAGAAATTATATCTTGAGAGTTGATAACTCATAAACAATTTGGAAGTTGAGCGCGCCTGTTCTAAATATATTCATTTTTATCATTAGTAACATGTGTTGCTTAGGACTTCTATAAACTTTATAGGCAATTTCCTCAATATTTAGATTTTTTCTGCAACCTCGGATTCCCAATTAGTTAAGCATTTTGCCTAGCCCCATTCATTCCTTAAGAAAACATGGAAGTGTTTGGTGGCTTCTAAATTCATCCCTGTTTGGATCCTAAAGAATAAATGGGGCTAAGCTAAATGCTAACACATTCACGACGTGCTGTACAAAGATGATGTGCACGCATTGAAAAAAGATAGGTATGTATCAATTTGTCTAAGTGGAGGTAAAAACAAAGTAAAATATTGAAAAATAGTGGGGTTTTCCTTTAAAAATCCCCTTTTCCATTACTTAAGATTATCACTTTGGTGCATTATGACTTTTGGACAGCTGGTTTTATGGTAACCCCAAAATGAGAATCCATTACTTTTGAAGTTAATGACAAGTTAAACCTGTCCCATAAACTATTCCCACACAATCTCATGGTGTGACTCATATAAAGTTTTATGACATCATTTGTATATTCTATGATTAACTGCTCATGATTCACATCGTTTGAATTCATACGAAATCAATATTTGTACTAAATGTTAATGACACAATCTTCATTTTTCGGGATGAATTACTCAAACTAAACAAAATTAAATTGGACAGAATTGCAGTAGGCAGGCAGCACAAAATATTGACAGCATATGTAATAAAAAACGTTTTCTACCCCAACAAGATCTGATTTGAATTTGGCAAGAGAAGCATTTAGTGGTTGTTGATTTTGAGAACAAAGTGGAAAAAACAATTGTTTCCCCGCTTGTGTAATTTGTGAGCATTCCTGTGCGGTGAGCTGTCTGGCAACCAGGATCTTACCTCATCGATCGAGACAGAAAGAGAAAGAGCGAATGCATGCATGAGAGTGTGAATAAGGGTCAAAGCAAAGGAGGAACTTCTCTTTCTCTTTCTGACACTCTGCTGAACTCTCTCCCAAATGTTAATTGACATTTTTTAATAAGTCTGCACATAATAAACCCCCCCCCTCCCTCCCTCCTCCATTAGACACAAAAGCTGCATTCATCTATCGCCTGAAAGAGTCTGAAATTCCTATTGTACTGCTGAAAGTAAACACAGCCATTTAAAAACCTGCTTGCGTAACTATGGAAAACAATATTTGTGAGTTGTGAAACAACAATTTCACAGTGATAATAATGCACAGACGCACAATACTTCAATAAACTTTTTATTTCAACAGCACGGTAGCTTATGTGTGGTCAACAACCATGAAGGTAAATGTAGAATTGGATTTCTAAGGAATGGTGTTCACCAGCAAAAGGTGCGATTATGGTATGGCAACACATTCACTAATCTGGACTATTTATTCGAAATATTGCTATTAATACTTTTCAACGGTATACACCAAAAAAAAAAAAAAAACTAAATTAAAACAAAAAGCACAAAAGTGACAGAGAAGCTCCAAACTCCACATTGTGGGGTTACACATTAACACTTCTGAGGGGACTTTGGTTTCGTACCTTTGTAAAACCTGATCTACGTACTGTATGTCCTGTAACAATACCAACAGATAGAGAATCAAACTTAATTTAAAAAGAAGAAAAAGGCACACCGAACACTATCACATTAAATACAATATCAGTTGCGTTTTGAAAGCGCTTTCTAACCCCTACTTTACACAAAGCACGTGAAACAATCAAGTCAAGCTCTCTTGTGTCCTTCTTTAAGAGGCTTGTGGGCAGTACGTTATTGAAAAGAGGTGAGTTTTTTGTCTTGACGAAACTAGCAGAGCAGGCCGACCTCACCCATCCGCCGTCTCCTCCTTAGCTACATTTTCATTCACTTCCTTCACAAAGTGCTCCAGTATATTATCTACATGTTTTGTTAGAAATCCCCAAATTTTATGAAAATTGTGGATAGGGTAAGATCTGCCAGAAATTTTTAATTGGCCAGTGCTGCTGTATTCATTTAATAATGGTAATGCGATTGATTGGCCGCAGTCCAGTGTCTCATGACTAAAGGTGTGAAATTATCATTCACTACAATTTCTAAAATCAGATGTTATCTTTCCAAGCCCAGATTTGTGCGAAAGAAATATGAATAAAATAATAATAATAATAATGCTCTAAATTATATAAATGCATACCTAAATTAGCACCTATGGAGATGATGAGGTCACCCTGAAGTACAAACCACACCCCATTAACCATCACATCTAAACACGAGTCGTGACTCATCCTACCATGTGCGCCAAAAGCTGCTGTGCCGATGTTGAGAAACTAACATATTAGTGAGCGAATTAACACTGTTGCGGTTTAAGCAGAACAGATTGCTATTTTTAGGGCCTTTCAGGTGAACAGTGAAAAAAATCACACTGATTTGACTTTATTTTTTGGGTGGTGTGATTCCTATTTATGGCTTCATTTTCAATTCCAGATAAATTAGTTTATATTGCTTTAATATTGCCATACGTTTGAACTAACATTGCACTTGTCAACTATGTACAACTATAAGCACTCTTTGAGTTTTGTTCAGAATCAGTACAAACTGGTTCAGATTGAATTGTGCTCTTTAGCAGGCTCCGTATTGCAGGTCTAGGCTGTCTTTGTGCTACATACAGTGCGTAGCGAGCAGCTCCTATCCTGCGGTCAGCTCGAAGGCGAGAGAGGAGGTGAGCTCCCACACGCGGCAGTCCTGCAGTACAGCCGACCCGGTGCTGGCACCGATGCCATCCGGCCCTCTATTGTGAAAGAGAGCAGCAGGTGTGACCGCTGGGGAATGAGGAGGGAGGTAGGGAGGAGTTTCGTAAAAAATAAAAAAAAGATTACAGCTCACGTATGCCACGATACAAAACTCCATCCATCCATCCCTTTTACCTAATCCCACCGATCATTCGTCAGTTTATCCGTAGTGAGTCGCATATCAAGGTAATACTGGTTGTTTTCCTTGTCTTTGCCTTAGTTCACTAGCACAAAACCATGCTGGGAGTCCACAGTCTCCATCATTTCGCCGTCCAGAAATGCGTCGCCCAAACCTTCGTACCCAGCGCCCTCTGTCGGGCCAGGTGGAGGTGGTTGTCCGGGATCAAGAGGATAGTCGTATTGCTCCTGGTAGACAGGTTCTCCTGAAGGCTCGCATGTTGGGTAGTTGTAGTTGAGAGCTTCTTGTTGTTGGCCTTGTAGCTGAGCGGAGAAGCCTTGTGGTAAAGGTGCTTGCTGCTGCATTTGGGTGTAGTGACTTAGGTAGGCATCGTACGCCAGGGTTTCTGGGTTCGGCTCCATTAGATGTCCGAGGGGCACGTACGGAGGGGACGCCTGGGGACCTTGGTGTTGATGTGCTGGTGCTATTGAACCCTGGGCAGGAGGAGAGGAGTCCTGGTGCCCCATAGTTGCATAGGGGTCCTCCACAATGTGCATCTGATTGAAGTAGGCCTGCATCTGGGATTGCTTCTGGAGATATAGGCGTTTCTGTTGCAGCCTGCGGATGAGGGAGAAGCAGATGGAGTATGACAGACAGATCTCGGGTTTGACACCACTCGAAGGACTAAAGGAGGTAAAACGCACCTGTGTTCCTGCAGCTGCTGCTCCAGACTGCGAGGGGTTTCTTTGCAGAACATCTGGCAACTGCTGGGGCTGTTGGCCATCAGAGTAGCTGTCTGTACACACACAGGCACACACTGATGAGAATTGTGTAGAGCTGCGGCAATCTTAGTGAAGCTCGATAAACATTTCACAAGACTTTTTAAAGATGTCAAATAAATCGTTGGTGTCCCCAGAGTACGTTTGTGAAGTTCTAGCTCAAAAACCATATAGTTAATGTATTACAGCATGTTAAAATTGCCACTTTGTAGATGTGAACAAAAATGTTTTTGGGTGTGTCCTTTAAAATGCAAATGAGCTGATCTCTGCACTACATGGCAGTGCCGTGGTTGGATAGTGCAGATTAAGGGGTGGTATTATCCCCTTCTGACATCACAAGGGGAGCCAAATCTCAATGACCTATTTTTTCACAAGCTTGCAAAGAATGCTTTACCAAAACTTAACCAAAAGTTACTGGGTTGATCTTTTTCAAAGGTTGATAGAAGCACTGGGAACCCAATTATAGCACTTAAACATGGAAAAAGTCAGATTTTCATGATATAATTTAAAAAACAAACAAACAAACAACTAGTTGTCTTTTTATGTTAGTACTTTTTGTTGGGACCTAGGTACCAGAAAGGTAGTAGTGTAGCTCAATTGTTAGAGCATTACATTAGCAACACAAACAAATTGGGTTCAAATACAGGAAACATACATAATGATAAAGAAATGTATATATTGAATGCAACATAAGTTGCTTTTAGGGATGCATAACGATTAATTGAGATTTCTCTATAGCAGAATAAAAGTTTTTATTTACATCATTTACGTGTGTGAACTGTGTATAATAATTATGTATATATAAATATTCACACATGCATGTATAATTTTAAGAAAAAAAATCTATGTATTAAGTATTAATAATAATATACAATATAAATTATACATAAACACACAAATATATATACAGATGTAAACATACATGCATGTGTGTGCATTTATCAGGCCAAATAAATATTGCCAAAGACGGCCTTACAGGGACGCAGGAAGTATGGCAAGGGAGACGCAGCGTCTCATTCCCTTCTTAATCAACAACAGTTACATTCGTAACCAGAGACGTTTTCATGTCTCAAACACAACTATGCAAAAAAGCGTTTTGGTATTATTCAACATTCACATACAGAAGATATAAGCATTAAAGCGAACAGTTTAGCACGTGTGCTTAAAAAGTCTAGAATTTTTATGATATTATCCTACACTACACAGGGAATAATATGGATTTTTTTTCCAGAAATCTTCTTGCATAAATAGATTCAAGCACTTTCAATTATGTATATTTTCAAAAACTTCCCAGGGCCTTGAATTTTTCCCCCCAGATTCACAAACTTTCAAGGATTTCAAGGACCCTTGGGAACCCGGATTTATCCATACAAAGTCATTATACTCCGTTCACACACATATATAACTTTTCTGCTATAGATTAATTGCGATTAATCGTTATGCATCCCTAGTAAAAATGCCAGTCAAATGCATAAATGTAAAGGTTAAAGACAAAAAAAGTTGGTTAGATGATCCAATATGTCTAGATCTATGCAAATATATGACCTTGTCTGTAAAAAAACCCAGCTAAAGTAATTTATGTTTTTTTAAATAAAATCATACTACATAGTGTAAAACAAATTCAAATCAAACTGCAAATCTCATTATTAGATTTTGGGACTTTATCCCGGATTTCACAGACAGGGTCACATCTGTGCTCTGTAGATATATACAAGTTGCTCAATAAGAAATGAGCGTGCCATACCTGTATTCTGTGAGAGAGGTACTGTGGTTCTAGACTCTGTCTCCTTGACAACAAAGCGGGATGTGTTCCTCCTGAGCACAGAGCCGTGTCATGCTGGTGACCTCTTTCCTCCTGAGCAAAACCACATATACACAGAAAAGATGTCAGCGCCTCGCTAGGTGACCACATCAGCGGCCGTGCTCTCAAATGCTTGGATTCATTACTCGGTTATAAAAAGAGTGGAGTTGAATAGCCGTCCACAGACCCTAAGGGATTCTGGGAAAAACATGCCGGTCTGCTCCAGTCGCTAATCTGCACAATGCCGCATGCCATCAATGGAAGATCACATTCACTGCCTTTCATTTCTACAACATTAGCTGGAACTGAACGACTGAATGAGATTTTTCTAGGAAGAATTTATTTGCGCTCATAAACACCCATAGAAAAGAAAAACGTCAAACTTATTTATGGTTGTTTCTTGTCAGTTTTGACTCCAGTGAGTTGTAGTGGTAAAATCTTTTAACTCTCCTTTCTCAGATATTTTATTTGAAAGTAATTGCACATCTGTCTTCTGAAATAAACCAATTTTGACATTACAATCTGTAGTCTGATTTGTAAGGGATAATGTATAGGCAGCAGATTGTTATTGCAGAAATAAGCCCTGATAGTGTGATCAGTCACTTGGATCACACTGAAGTGGCTCATTTCTGCAATAACAACCGGCTGACTGTACATTAAATATTGATTTGAAATATTTTATTTGCTCATTTTTGACAAATGCAAACCTTCCGCGGGGAAAAACTGTTTACTTTCAGTTTTAAGATAAGACAAGATGTTCACATGTCACGAACACACTATTTGGTATAATCATTTGTAAATGTAATGTCATATATGTTATTTAAAGGTGCCAAAGAATGCATTATAATAATAATATGTTAAATTGTTCTTTGATATTTAAATAGAAGGTATGTTACCTTATTAAGTGCAAAAATGATCCAGAAATGTTTTAACATGTCCATTTACAACCCTAGGATTTGTCCTTATAAGAAATTGTCTATTTTTGCCCTATTTGGTAATGAATAATAATATTGAGCTCTGCTCTGAGGCTCATGTCAGTAGCTCACATTAGTAAACAGACCTTATATGTTTGAGTCTCTATCAGAAGAAAAAACCAATTTTGAGGAACAAGTAATGGTTTGGAAATTGTTAATGGACATTTCTGAGTGGTACGTGATGTGTTTTTTCAGTATGGACCTGCATAACTTATAGGGTTGTCACAATTCTCCAAATCCTCATTTTGATTACATTTCCGCTTCGAAGGTCACGAATTGATTCTCAATTTTTACTTTTTTTGAAAGAACAGGTTGCTATGCCGTTTTTAGACTAGACTTATGAAATATAATATCTGACCTTGAACCCAGAGATGCCCTGCCATGTTATTCGTGCTCCCAGTGGAAAACTATGGTACATGCACATACCTGATAAAACGAAACTTCCTGTCAGATGAACATTCCTGTCAGTACCTTGAACCTTAAAAACGCACTTTTATTACTGTCAGACGAGATTGTGAGACTATACCCCAATAAGTCATGTTTAAATGCTGTTTTCATAACTCGTAAGCAACTGAATTAAGTTGTTCTGAAACTTAACCGGATCTCAGTTCAGAGAAATGACCAGCACCATTTTTTCGCTTGGCAAGCAGACTGGACGTGACATGGGGGCGTGGCAACATCGACGATTCCATTTTTTAATTCGAAGTTCGACGTTGTGACTTAATTTCGATCGATTCGAAATCGTGACACCCTTAATAACGGAACTGTAAAGTCAATAGTACAACTTCAGCCTAAACGCTAGCATTTAGCATGAATTAGCATGTAGCTAACTCAGCAGTCACAACTTTGTTTTTAACATTTTAACAACTTATTTTTTTAAGTCATACAATCATTGTAGTTTCATTCTTTCCTTGAAATGTAACGGTTGCTTTTCTGAAATTAAACCCGAAATATTAAACCTTGATGACGTATGCGGTCGACCAACGCGACTTCCGGAGAACGAACCGAAAACATGTTCGGGACGTGTCCGGCGAAACTGGCACGAAAGGCCACCCTATTAACAACTTTGTTATTAATTTAATGTTGGGGCATACATCTCGACTGTTACATCACAGTCGGTGTTATGTTGAGATTGACCTGTTTTCCAGCGGTCTTTTGTGTGCCTGAGGTATACATAAAAATGAAGAAACAAGCACATTTGAGGCGCACGCTATATCATTACTATGAACAGAGCTCTCATTGATTTATGCCTAGGTAAATACAGTTTTTTATTCTATGGCACCTTTAAAGACATTTTAGTGAGCCGTGTAAGAAGACCAGATACAAATCTGCATTTACAAATCATAAATTTAATATGAACTAAATTTTTTATTATTTAATTCTTCCTATATCAAAATCTACATGTTATAGCACTATACTCTTGCAGTACTACATATGCCTACAGTCTCGTTTCTATATCCCTTTAAGATATATAGGAGAAAAACATCTGAGACAAAGCTGATGCTTTAATAAAACAAATAAAATCTGTTTTATTTGTTTTAAATCTCCCTAATGACTTCTGGGTAATAAAATCGTCTCCATGATGCATCTAGACACTGGCGCCTGTCCTGTGAGATATCCTTACAGTTTACTTCTAGGAGATCTCAGTCTTTGGTGATCTTGCATTGGAGCAATGGGCACCAGTCACCAGCCTGTTATTCAACAATGACCGCATTCACAGGGCTTCCCGGATGGACCGTAAACAACTGACAATTGGCTGCTTCTTCTCCAGTCATTACATAAGCGAGGCTGTCTGTGTGTCAGTAGAGAGGTTAGAAGGGTACAGAAGTTCAAATAAGGGCATTTCGATGCTTTCAAGCAGAGTACCTCCCAATAATCAAATAATATGGCCTTATGCACTGCTGTTTAGTTCTCAATCACCTTGGACAAATCTGCAGGATGTAATATTACATGTGTGATGCCATTAAAAATAACAAGATGTAGGGGAGACTTCAGTGACATAATCTGTAATGCTTTGTATGTGGAGGTCAAAGTCATGTGAAAGCTCTTTATCCATTAGCCCATCTCATATGACATTTACAGATGCCAAAAAACTCTCACTTGGAGATTTTGATCATACTACTCATCATTCATGCATCATTAAAAGAGATACAGCTGATCTCAAGTCAGACTGACCTGTAGTGCAGGGTCCAGTAAGTTATGTGGATGGGCCTGAGGGTTCAGAAGTCCCAGCGAAGGGCTTTCTCCAGAGCCCATCTGCTCGTACACCTTATTTAGCTCCAGGATCCCTTTGGTCCGTGCCAGGTTTTGCAAATGCTGCCTAAACGCCACCAAACCTATACAGGGAGAAATGTCGGCTTATGAATCATAACTGTTATTTATAAATAATTTATGTACGCGCAATCAGATGCCGTTCTGCTCGATTATCCGTCTGTCCGGGTGGGAATTTTCACCAGGGGGGTGTCGAGACACAAGAAGCGACTGAACCCAAGTCACCTCTGAATGCTCAAATGCAGTTTAGCCATGTGACCTCACTTAATGTGTCCAATCAATCTATTCCAGTAAAACACACTGCAAAAGCATTATAAATCACTTGAATGCATGTTAAAATGGTCTTCAGTGGCTTCACTGTCAAGGGTTTAAAAAAAACTTGGGTTATTTTAGGGCTTCAAGTGATTAAGGGTCATTATTCTGGACACAGGACAACTGAAATGGACTGTGTTGGCTCAATCTTCAAAGCCTTTTCTGATTCACCCAGTGAATCATCTGACAGTGGGGTGGGACATTTAGAGCAAAACAAGTGAGAGAGAGAGAGAGACTATGCAAAAATAATTGCGCGAGAGATAGAAGAATGGCAGACAAGCCATAGTCAAACATTTTAGGGCACTATTATTCATGTAATATTTGTAATGGCTTAAAATGCTGACGCTTACAATATTTCATTTTGGCTAAACTTCATGGTAGCATTTCGGGTAATCTCATAATGTGCCGCACCCATAATTCTCACTAAAAAATTAATCCAAAAGTGTCTAAAACAGGTTTCAGTTTTACCTCAGAAATCTGAAGTGGCTTTGTGGAGACATTATGGGGCGGTTTCCCAGACAGGGTTTAGATTAAGCAAGAACTAGGCCTTGGTTATATTAGGACATTTCAGTAGTCATTAAACATACCTTACAAAAACATTACAGGTGTGCATCTCGAGACAAAACAATGTCACGGAGACATTTTAAGGTGTGTGTCAGTGCAAGCTGTTTTCAGTTAAGACAGCTCAAAAAAGCATAAGATTTAAGATTTTCTCCTCCACAAACAGTGACATACACTCACCTAAAGGATTATTAGGAACACCTTTTCAATTTCCCATTAATGCAATTATCTAATCAACCAATCACATGGCAGTTGCTTTAATGCATTTAGGGGTGTGGTCCTGGTTGAGACAATCTCCTCAACTCCAAACTGAATGTCAGAATGGAAAAGAAAGGTGATTTAAGCAATTTTGAGTGTGGCATGGTTGTTGGTGCCAGACGGGCCGGTCTGAGTATTTCACAATCTGCTCAGGCACCCACAACCATTTCTAGGGTTTACAAAGAATGTGTAAAAAGGTAAAAACATTCAGTATGCAGCAGTCCTGTGGGCGAAAATGCCTTGTTGATGCTAGAGGTCAGAGGAGAATGGGCCGACTGATTCAAGCTGATAGAAGAGCAACTTTGACTGAAATAACCACTCGTTACAACCGAGGTATGCAGCAAAGCATTTGTGAAGCCACAACATGCACAACCTTGAGGTGGATGGGATACAACAGCACCGGGTACCACTCATCTCTACTACAAATAGGAAAAAGTGGGTACAGTTTGCACAAGCTCACCTAAATTGGACAGTTGAAGACTGTCAACATGGGCCAACATTTCTAAAGAATGCTTTCAGCATCTTGTTGAATCAATGCCACGTAGAATTAAGGCAGTTCTGAAGGCTAAAGGGGGTCCAACACACTATTAGTATGGTGTTCCTAATAATCCTTTAGGTGAGTGTACATCAGATAAAGTCAGGATGCTGCTCACCTTGTGTGAGTGAGGTGTCTGACGCCCTGCGGCCCTCACGGAAGCTGATGGGAGAGCGGTTGTGCATCTCTCTCCTCTGGGCGTTCAGCGCCTGCATGGCGGGGTTAGCGGGCCGAGCGCTGATGAAGGACGGAGGAATGCTGTTAATGGGTGCGTTGGCCAAGACCACCTCATTAAGAGAGGGTGTGTCCTCCAGCAGACTGAGGTCACTGTGCATGGAGCCCATGTCATACTCTGAATCGACGCTTCCTAGAGAAGGGTTCTGACCCATGCTGAACAATTTACCTGGATTGAGAAAGAAACAAACATTATGAATGGTCTAAACACCACACACTTGTACTTAACTAGACACTGAACAACACACAGCTTTGTCTTAATATGTACTGACCTGCATTGGTCAAGACTGCTGGCTGGTTGGTGACCTCTGACAGCGTGTGTCTACGCTGACCGAAGCGGGTCATCTGATAGGCATTGAAGAGATGGGCGGGGTCATCCTCTGTGTCTAACTCCTCCGTCTCGATGCCCTCATCAATTGACGTCTCCATCATGTTGCTGGGGGATGAGGTGCTGGATTTCCGAACGGCTACTGGGGGTAGGGGGTCCAGCATGCAGCCGTTAACCTGTAAGCAGTGTGCAGATCATTGTTTTTATTGACAAACTAAAAATGCTTTTTTTGAATAAGCACCACATTTCTAACCACTGTACTAACCACTAAGTCAAGACACTAACCTGTACTGGCTGGATATACTAAATTTATTTCTGTTTCTTTAGACAATCAATTTCAGCTACATAATAAAATGAATCCTATAACAATCCTATTGAACATCTTTGATGGCTCTCGTTGATATCCAACATACAATACATGTAAAAGGTCAATTGGTAGTAATGTGGAAGCTAAGCAAAGGTCATGGTTTCACTCTCAGGAGAAAACACACATTGATACAATGCATACACTGTAAGTCACTTTGGATAAAATGCTGCATATGCAATAATATCTAATGATTTGGATAATATGCAAAGGCAATACATAGCCAATATAATACCTACTTATCATAAATACATTTGTCCACTGTGCTCATCTATATAGAAATGACATAATGAAGTGATGTCCAACTTTACAACAACTGATTTTGTGCTCTTTATTCCAAATTTGATTATAGATGCATTTATTTTTTTATGTATGTTGCTTTGGTGTGTCTGGGGAGTAAACTGAAGTTCAGCTTTGAGAAAAATTTAAGGAGCCTTGCCAGAAAATTACAACACTTGTGCAAAGTTTATAAAGACATGGTCCAAGACAATAACAAGAAAATATTACCACAAAAGAGGATCAACATTTATAACAGATCAAATTGTATCAGTGTATACTTTATGCCTTAATTATTTGATCAAATTAATAATAAAAAAAATTAGGCCCAGATTTAATAACAGCTACCATCATTTTGTCATTAAATAACGACTGTCGGGATTTACTTAAGATGCGGAGAGGAAAATAAGCGCTGAAAAGGTGCAGTCTAGTTATTTTTGCGATTGACCTTATTGCATATGCATTTCAAAGAGTTTCCCTTTCAGACGCAAAATTTATGGGAAGAGATTATTTAAATGATTCATGCAATGCGATTTACTAATGTTTGCGCTTGTGTTATAACTTGAATTTGCACCATTATTTAACTCTTTCCCTGCCATTGACGAGTTAACTCCTCAATGAAGAGAAACGCCATTTCCCCGCCAATGACGAGTATTTCCGGTAATCCGTAATACCAGGTGAGGCTCTTCTGCAACTTACACAACCCAGAAGCAATGCATCACGTGAAAGAAATCAGATTTAGAGCGACCCTCAAAATAAACAAACAAAAAATTAACTCTAATAAAAGTCCTTTAAAAAATTTTTTTTATCTTAAAGCTTTTTGCTAAAAATTTGGTGAAACCTACCAATATTTGAGAGTTTATAAGAGGAGAACTCTGTCTGTTCTTTCATTTGATATATTGTATGTTTATATATTTAAAGAAAAACAATTTCTGGAAGGCATTAAACTTTTGTGAGAATCATGAAAAATGCTGGCAAATAAAAAAAACGCTGGCGGGGAAAGAGTTAACGCTGAAAAAAAAGCATGTCTTAAATTACTTTGCGCTTGACCGACTCTCATCTGCGCTTTTTGGAAATGCGCTCTTGCGCTTATTTGCCCCATTTAGTAAATCTGGCCCTTAGAGTCCATTTTATACCACAAACCTCATATTTTGAAAATTTAATCTAACCGAAGGGGCATTTAAAGCAAAAATGTATCACTTCTGGCCACTACTGTGCATCTCATTTGTTTTGTACGGCCTGTCGCTCTTCGTGTAGATAAGGCGTTTCACCCACATGCCTGTAAGCATTATATTTCCACAGAACAAGCTCTAATCTGCTATCTGCCCTCATAAGTCACCTGCAATCCACCCAGTCAGCAGCGCATGTTAACTTTAACGTGCTGTACACGCTGACGGTCTGGGCTTCATCAACACATCCTCGGATTGAGTACATGTAAACAGAAGCCTCATTCTCCCGTCTCTCCTTCTCTCCTGCTTTTCGCCCCAACGAATGAGCGAGGCAGAGAGGAGGGGTGTGGAAGTCTGGAATGCGGGGACAGGAAGCATGTATTGGCTAGAAGGGCAGTGAAAGGCTTTCGCAGACAGACTACACACACATGCATATGCTCACACACACACACACTTAACCGACATGGATCATCTGGATGAGCGCCTGGAGAAACTACAGTCATGAAGTGGTCTGCGTCGAAGTTGTACCATTCCTGGGACGAGTTTCCTGTGGCACGCTGTGCCAGGAATGCTGTGATCCCAACACGCTGAGAAGAACGGCCACAGATCTGTATTTCTTCGTTCTGCCCTCGGCCAATCATTGCGCCTGGCCTTTCCGTAGTCACGCACAAACAGTGTGATCATGTTGACTCCAAACAAATTATGTAATCCCAGCGGCCCCCTCTCCCCCAGGGGTCACGTTGTACAATCCAAGATCGAGCATCAGATCTGATGTTCTTTTACTAAAAAGAGTGCCACAATTTCCCTCTCTGTTCTCAATAACAACCAGGCGGAGAGGTGGAGGGACATACATACCAAAATTATGATTGTAGAAATGAAAGATTTTAAAGGAATTTTCCGAGAGGGAGAGTGGAAGGATTAAGCCGGAGCGAATGGACAGCTGTCACGTCCAATGTGTCACGACCGCAGTCACACTTGCTTATGTAAGCCAAGCAGCTGTGAACGGCCTCGAGGGGACACACGGTCACCTCACCATCAGAAAGAGACAGAGACTAAAATGAGGAAACTAAGCACCTTTAAAGTATACAACTACACCCCAAGTGACATGAATGAGAAAAGAGACTTTATTAAGAGACGGCGACATCAAAGCGGACTCTCTTTGTGACGGTCCGAGAGACAGACAGATAAAAACAGGATGGGGTAGCTGGGACTTTTATGAGCGATAGAGCTGGCTGGCTCCGGTGCTGTATGCCAAGCTGGCAGTGGATCTGGCCGCCTGTCAGGAACGACGCTGAACAAAAGGCTCCTCGGGGAGCGGGCGTGATGAGGGGCTTGAGCAAACAGCCAGACCCATTGCCTGACCTTGGATGGACTGAAATTGCTTAATAGCAATGTAGGGAAAAAGTGAGTTGAACTAAGATTCAATGGTCCGCTATAACACATCTGCCGTCTTTTAATGTAGAAACAATAAAAGGTCTGCTACCAGCCCAGCAAGTCCTGAACAACTGGCTGGTTGGACTGGGTTTTGTATGATGTTTTAATGCAAGGTGTGTCAGTCACTTACTTTTGGAGTTCCGACCTCTTCCTCCATTAGGCCGTGATCAGCAGCACAGGACGATTGTGGGAATGTAAAGGAGTCCGCGGAGGCTTGCGGCACCGCCGGGGATCGATGCAGACGTACGTTCTGAGGAAGGCAGCTCACCTGAGGAGCAGCGCTGCTCGCCTGCAGCACAAAGGAAAAGATGAGAAACGAATGGCTTGGACTGCTGTTAATATTTTCATTTTCAGAAGCAAACCGAAAACGGTTACCTTGACGACGGTCTGCTCGGCAATCGTACTGGGTCGTCTCTGGCGGGCGTCGAGTCTGGGCTCCACAGGGAAACTGCAACGGTGTGCCTTTAACCTCTCAACCAGCAAGTAGTAGATAGCAGCAAAATGATTGTAACTCTTATTCTGAAGAGACTGCAAAAGTAAAATATTTAGTTGTACCAGAATTCATTTAGCATTTAGCTTTTCAATGCAGTCCATCAAATCTTTAACTTCAGCAGAATTAAACAGACTGGTTTTGCTATTGCACCTTAAAGACTAATAATATATGCATAAATGGCCTGTTATGACTGGTTAGTCTCATGAGATGAGTAAATGTTGCTGAATAATGAACAGGCATTGATATGTAAAAACATGTTAATGATCTCATGACTGTGACGTCAAGACAGTGATGATTTCTGGATGACCTGTTTTCACAGCATAGTTTCCAGTGAATTAGGAAGGGAGCTTTGGCTTTTTGGAGCTGTTTAATTTAGTGCAAAAAAGGCAATAGTATGAGAGTTGTTGAAGCATAAAATGTCTATTCTACTTTGTAAATAAACGTCAATACAATTAAAAATATAGTTATAGATTAGTGGATAAGGGAAACTTTATTTTTTATTATTTTGAATACATTTTTCCCTTTTAAAAGTTCATTTGATATGGTCCTACAGTGTCCAACAAATGATTTAAAAAGTAAAATGAGTAAAATGCTGTTTAAAATAAAGTGAATTTTGATAGAATTTGCTGTCATGTCAATTACACATAACTATCTTAAGTAGTCATTTGTGGGTGTGGCCTCACCTCTATAGTTTTGTGCTGGTCAATGCCCAGGCTGTGCATTAACCTGAGCACCTGTTCACTGTATTCTCCCACCCTGCCCTCTCCCTCAGCAGTCTGCTGATATAACATCGGTCTCTGCACAGGCACATCCAAAACCATCCACTTGTGCTCCTTTATTTGTCCTATAGACAGACGCCTGCAGGGGTCCAATACCAGCATCCTCCTGATCAGATGCTCACAGTCTACATATGAAAAACAAATAAAGAGTGAGCTCCTTGCATCTTTTTATACTTGGTATTAAATGAATAGTTAATGTAAACATTTATAAATTCTTAAAGGGACACTCCACTTTCAAAAAAAATATGCTAATTTTCCAGATCCCCTAGAGAGCATAGCTAAAATAATCAAGCTGCTGTAACATGGCTGCAGGCGGCGCAATGATATTACGCACTGCCCGAAAATAGTACCCTGCCATTAAAATTACTAAGGAGACTATTTTCAGGTGCTCTGTAATATCATTGTGCCGCCTGCAGCCATGTTACGGCAGCAAAGTCCTTGATTATTACTCCAGAATGAGAGTATAGCGCCTAGCCATATCTGCCTAGAAAATCACAACTTTTAATTTTCCGTCTGTCTTAGTACACAATGTAACTACAGAAGAGTCAACTCTTTGGTTATTTTTTTAGCACGATGCTAATAGTCTAATCAGATCCAATGGATTGTGCTAAGCTATGCTAAAAGTGTTACCGCCAGACCCGAAGATCGGCTGAATGGATTCCAAAACAGTGCAAATCTAATATTTTACTCTAGGGGAGCTGGAAAATGAGCATATTTTCAAAAAAAGTGGAGTGTCCCTTTAAGTCATTTACTCATACACATGCAATCCCACACGTTTCATTTGTGAGAGAAAATGATTACTATTTCGACCTTCAACAAAATTGAAATGTAAACAAAAAGATCTAAGCACGGCCTAAACATGGGAACAATAACGCCAAATCTATTGATTCCCTTGTGTATTCTGACAAAACATGTCACGAGACACGTAAGAAAAAATTCGATTTGACATTATCAACACGTAAATTTAGTGCTCAGATCTGTTTCGCAAAATTAGCTCAAAATATTCTTAGTTTCCATCACAAATGTATCAAATTGCTTTCAGTAGACATATCAATCATATGATGCCATTTTAATATACAATTATCTGTTTGTGATCAACTGATGAAAGGAAGTTTTGAAAGGCTTAAAGGTCACGTTCTTCCTGATACCATTTTTCAAACTTTATAGACCGTTTCAGCAGTAACAACATAAACAAGCAGCTGTCGCGGTCCGCACGTAACTTCCGGTAAACTCCGCTAAGAATAAATAACAACAAAGTTCTTTAAACGTAGTTTATTTATATAACAAGCAAAAAACAACACATAGATTACATAGGAAACCAAAACATTTGTTATTTTCCACGAGGCATTCGTTCAAGAGATCAGTTTAGTAGCTAGTCAGACCATTAAAAAAACGAAACCAGAAGTAAGGTTCAGATCCAGACGTGTATCACGTGCGTCCGATGAAACCGTCTATAATGTTGCTGTTAGAGCATAAGTAATACCTGCAAAATGATAAAGCTCAACGTTCACTGCCAGGCGATATATTTTCTTTAACAGAATTCCCCTTTCAAAGCCTACAGTGAATGGCTGTTTGGACTACAGCCCTCTACTTCCTGCTTTAATGACGTCAATATAAGAGTTTTTGACTAAACTCCGCCCACAGGAATACGTCAGTCGCCAGCTTTGGCTCAAACGGCTCTGCTAAGCTAAGCTGCTGTCGAATCACAACACACTTAATAAACTACACAATCAGAACTCAATACGCATTTCTGAAGGAGGGACTTCATAAAACAAGGAACACATCAGCCCGTTTTTAGGAAAAAAACAGCGGTATAGAAGTAAATAAATTGTGTAAAAAATACGGCGTTTTTTTTACACGTGAAACATGAACACGTGTTATTGCGCACTGTAAACACAATCAATGCTTCAAAAACACGGAAAGAACGGGACCATTAAAGGTGCCATAGAATGTAAAACTGTATTTATTTAGTTATAGATGAATAATAAGAGTTCTGTACATGCTAATGACATATCATGAGCCAGTGTTTCCCATAGGAGTTTGAGAGACTGTGGTGCTGATTAGGGATGCACCGATACCGATACTGGTATCGGCCTCGATACCACATTTTTCTAAAGTACTCGTACTCGTTAAAAGTCCCCCGATACCTGGAATCGATACCACAGCCTGAGAAATGTCTATGTTTGAGCGGCGTGTAAGGGGTTAATGCCTCTTGTGTTGTCCAAAGAGGCAGAGTTTACAACAAACTGGAAAACTAGTCCTTTGTTTTTTTTTGTTAAATTATATGACTAAAGCTGTTACCTGTAAATTTAAATCATGGTTTTTTATTAAGTACTCGGTATCAGCAAGTACTGAAATGCAAGTACTCGTACTCGTATTCCAAAAAAGTGGTATCGGTGCATCCCTAGTGCTGATGACACCACACACAAATTAGCATATTTGTGACCTCATCACACTGTGTTTGCGGTTGATCTAGTGTTGGCACTTTGTTATATTGTATTTTAACACAACTGAATGCTATTTTAACATATTTTCTGTTTTTTGTCAGACATAAAAAAGTAGAAAATGGTGACTAAACACGACCCAATAACACTTTTTGTTTAATCCAACCAGCTGTTACCTTAACTGCTGCTAAAATTCTGATTCATAAAAGCGACAACATCTGACAAAATCACCATACATTTACATTGAAGAGTGGATATCCGAGGTAATTTTGGCTATATATTATGTGTTTGTCTCATGCAGCCTTTACTGTTGTTTACTGACCACCAGCTAAACCAACACCAAACCAGCATGGACCAGCATGGGAATTATGCTGATCTATGCTGGTTTTTCCAGCAGGGATGTGGCGTTTAGCGGATTTGCATCTAAGCTATATATTTATTTGGCAGGTTCTTTCATTCAAACCCATAATCTAAGCATTGCTAGCATCACACTTACTGCTTTAGCTACAGAAAGCACAATTACATCTTTTGCATGTGCTTTTGCTAGCATCGACCAAATGCGTAAATGTACACATAATGGTGAGATCTGTGCTTGTCTTAGCAGTAAGAACAACGGTTCTGTGAAATCTTAAGCTGTAAAGGTCACTGTGTGTTTGCCTCAGCGCAAACACTGCCACATCTAAGACATAAAGTTTGGGCTGCTGCACTGAAGTGGTGACAGCATGTGCCGTCCACCGTTTGAGACATGATTCGTGAAACTGGATGTCTACAACCCCTACGAAAAGTAGCTCAATAAATACTTCACTGTCAAGGAGAGAGAACACCAGGGACTGGACAAAGACAAAGTTAAAACACATGATCTCATCCCAGAACGCACAAGGTCTTTTGTCTGCCGCCTGTGCCCTTGACAAATGATGGTGTGTGACTCAGCTGGGCTGAATGAAACTGAGGTCACAAGAGGGCTGTGTGTTAGAAAGCTCAGTGCTAACAGAGACTCACTCATCCTGTTTATCTGTCGTATTTACGGTCACTAGAGAGACCAGAGACACTGGAGGGAATCCCACAGATACACTTCTTCAGCTAGAACAGCAAACGTATATCTATGCATTTGGCAGACACTTTTTTTCAAAGCAGGTAGAGGGAATTAAACTCACAACCTTTGCGTTGTTAACACAATACTCTGTCACTGGCATCAGAGATTATTAACCCACTAGTTACAGTACAACAGTGATGTGATTTCATAGGAAACTCATAAGAGGTGATCTACTGTAAAGATAAGAACCTTAATGTTTGGTAAAGATGCACTTTTCTCTATAAATGTTTTAGTTCAGAAATATTATTTATATTTTGCTTCAGTGGGAGATTATAACTGTACACTTTATTGTGTTTTAGCCCAGCTCTGTGATTACTTTCATCTGTTTCATGCACTCATGTAACTCGTTGGTTCCTGTGTCTGATCTCTGAAACATGACCCAACTTCTACACTGACTGTAAAATCTTTTGATCCTCGCTGTTCAAAGAAGCTTCACACCATTTTACTCTTTCCATTCATGTTCGACAGTGTTGCTTTGGTATTGTTTGGTTTTCTCTGAACATACAGTACAGGCCAAAAGTTTGGACACACTTGACTAAAATGTTCTAAAAAATCATTTAAGCTGAAGGTGTATGGTTAAATGCTTAAAATTACTTTTGCAGACAAAAATATACCTGTGCCAAATGGATTCATTTTTGTTATTAGAAAACGTAAATTTTATTTTAAAATATTATTTTTTAAATAGATGACTTACACTGAATATTAAAGAAAAAGCAGCCAATAAGAGCCCAGAATAAATATGAACTCCTTCTATACTCTTTAAAATTTATCCTAAATTGAAAATTTAAGAAGCTTCTTAAAAAAATGACGGTTTAACAATTTCTCAGCAAAGGGTGACTGCACTTCCAATAATAAAATATAAGATGCTTTTAGTCACCAACATAATTTCCAAAGTTGCATTTGTGTTATGCCATAGTTTGGATGAGTTTATTATTATTATTATTATGTTATATGGTATAAATAAAGAACGAGTGTGTGTGTCCAAACTTTGGCCTGTACTGAATATCTGTATATACACTAAACAAGAAGTTCAACTTTTGCCTATAGAACATTGACCTAGTGCCAGTACATAGAGGCGTTTACATTTATGCATTTGTGAACCGGTCTGATCTAGTCATTTTTTATTGATTTACTGTTTTCTACATAAAACCATCCTACATAGTCATAAAGTCCAGTCATGTAAAAAGTTGAAATGATTAAAATTCAACTTTGATGCTCCTAAACTCATAATCAGATCGTAAGACTTTGGTCTGAATTTTATGGTCACATTTAGCAGACACGTACGCAAAGCTACTTATAAGAAACAAGGAAAGCAGTGGAGCAACTGTTCTTAAGGATGTAATAATATAAAATGTGCTATACAAAAAAAAAAAACCCTCTATTGTGGAAATTTATAGAAGATAAAACTAAACTTGAACTGACAAAGAGAACAACAACTTATGCTGCGATCAGACCAGCCGCTGCAGAGGCGTCAAGCGCGAGTGATTTCAATGTTATGTCAATGTGAAGACGCGTTGATGCGCATCTGGAGGTCTGGCGGCACGAATGAATTGAGCGTTGCCACAGGAAACATGCGAGTTGAAAAATTTGAAATTTGCTTCGATAACCAATCAGGAGCTTGCTCTAGTAGTGATGTGATTATAGAAAGCAAGTGAGTCGCAGAAGCCCCTCCCATGACGCAAATTTCCGTGTGAATGTCATGACGACTAGAATTTCACATGCGAATGAAGCGAGAAACCTCAAAATGTTCAAGCGGCAAACTAGACGCGGTAGACGTGAATTTGACACCTCAAACGCAGCTGGTGTGAACCCACGGTTATAGGATCTTATTCTAATCTGACAAATTGTTTTGTATTGTAAATTACTTTTTAAGGATTCTGCAAACAAAGCAGTATTTCTGAATGGCCTGAGTCCAGGATAAAGCGAATTTGAAGATTTTGAAAGTATTTGATGAAGGTATAATACAGTCCAAGAGCATTCGGTATCATATCATAATCTGATTTTTGAAGGAGGTGGCATTTAGCGGCTTTTGCATCTGATGGGCTGTTTACACTTGGTATTAAGATGTGTTTTCATCGATCAGATCACAATTGGACGAGAGAGACACATTACGTTTACACCTGGTATTTAAATCCGTCTCTTTTGTCCACATTCGACCGCTTCTGTCCTGAATACTGTGAGGGGGCGGTCTGTGAGACGGTGGGCGAGTCTCTGCTGTCATTCAAACGCGAGTGGGAGTAATTATGAGTTTATATGGACGCGAACTAATATTATGTCGGAGTCCGCTGCTTGTTTAGCAAGTAAACATGCTGCACAATGTTTTGTACGTGTATATGTTATAGCTTTCTCTGATATTTCAGCGCAATTGATGAAATAGGATCGCGCAACTTTCACACGCTTTCAAAACGAAACTACGTAGATCAGCCGCTTTAGTTTTATCAATGAAAGGCTAAAAATAGCACTGTTCACCGTATGTTCACGCCAGAAGTCAGAAAAGTCGTAAAACTTGTGTTTAGTACCTCAGATTAGATAAATGGGCGGAGGGAAGGCGGTCGCGTGTTGCTGTTCAAACACATTCAACCACATGTGTGTTTAGACTACAAAAGCAATCCGATCGAAAGGGGTTTCGACTACCTCTGAATGTGGTTGAAAGTGGTCGAAAGTGGACGAGCTCAAAACGTTTTGAACACCGTTTACACCTGGCATTAACGTTGTGATCTGATTGATGAAAACGCATGTTAATGCCAAGTGTAAACAGCCTCTGAGCCCATTATTAATGACTTCAGATCACATTTTATGAAGCATTTTAAGTTGATATCCAGAAGTTGAAGTCTAGTCAAAAGTCTAGTAAAAGTCTTCTCGTGGTTCTGAGTGAGATGTGTTGATTTTACCCGGACCGCATAAACCCATCAGTACATTCAACTGAGTGCATGGGACAAAAAACGTTTGAAGCTTCATGCAAATGAGTGGTAAAAACCCGATTGCGCATTCGAGAATCGAGTACTTGTAAAAAACCTGCTCGCGCGGTGTCAAAAACTTTATTTGGTCGCAGCCTGTAGCCCTTGTTGTCCCCCTATTGCAAGGTGCCACATGGCACCCGCCCAATCCTGTATATGGATAATCCCGCCCTGTACCTCTTCTATTTAAAAAAAAAAAAAATAAAAAAAATAAAAACAACATAAACAAAAATCTCTTTCTCTCAAAAGGTATTGTTTCTGAATAGTGAAAACTTTTTCAACAACTTGGTATAGACGGTTTCAGCAGTAACAACATAAACTTTCATACAACATAAACTCAACATAGGCTTTCGTGGAACAAACATAACTGAGTCATTATTAAAGATATCAAGGTTATATTTTCACAGAATGTTCTTACCATTATGTAATATGTATTTATGTAGAAAAGAGTAAATGACAGATTGGTTTACATGAGCTTGTAACAAAAAATACGGAACAATCATCTGTAACAAATCCCTGTTTTATATCCCTAAATTCCTAAGTCTATCTAAATTTCTTTCTTCTTTATTTATATTTCACAAAAATGATTTAAACACACCAAATGCACTTCTCCAAAACTTCTCCCTCGACACCACACAAATCTCTCCTTAACTGCACAGCGTATGGTGTGAATCATGCAGTCTTGGCTGAGTGTACATTAAGGTGGGGTGCATACTCTGTAGGGCCAAAATCCAGCATGATTAGAGACAGCGTTTGGAGGAAATGTAAAAGAAAAGCATATGTGGAAGGGTGCACAGCCTTACTCGTAGAACGGTGAGGGTTCGAGTTACACTCTAACATTTTCAACATGACTTAATTGTTTAAATGTCTTTAAAAAACCAACTGACCCTTACTACCGGCCCCTCCTTTCCAATCAGGGGGCGACCCTGGCAGCAGCGGTAGGTTACCTGATCCGTGCTTAAATCACAGCGGGCAAAGCTCACACGGAATGAACGAATGTGACAGAGTCTTACGTCAAGAGTCCTGTGGCCCTGCCTCTCAGATCCTTTCATGAACTGACTCTCTGTCATCCTGATAGTCTAACCTGCCCCCCTTCTTACCCTCTGCTCCGTCTCACCTCAGCTTTCTTTCTCCCCTGTCTCCTTGGAACACAATCCGGCTATTTATGACCTACAAAGCGAGCATGAAGTAAATGTGCACTGCTCTGTTTTTACTTGGCACAGGAAAAAACATTTCTAACCAGGGATGTAAAAAAATGTATTATTCTGGGGTTGCCTATATGACTGGTTGACTTGGTGGTTTTAAGGAAGCCCTTTATAATTATGGTGGTTTCAGGTTCACTTGTCGCTGATCAGACATGTTTTAAGGTGGAGTTTACATAAGGTGTATTCTTTCATTTCGTTTTAACTCACTGACAAGTGAAAATTAAAAATCATCAAAAAACATGACACAATGCCTGGGGATTGCATTTGCATGTCTAAACTAGATTTGCTTTGAATGGGATTAATTTGACAACACAATTTTTTTACAAAGGCTTTTATGGCATTTTACAAGTTAGATAACCATCTGAACCGATGGCCTCACGGGCAGCACTCATACTTCCAACTTCCGGCATGCCGGTTTTGATTCCCAGCTAGAGGTCCTGTGCTGCTCCCATTCCCATTTCTGCATTCTGTACTTTCAGTCAATCTTTACTCACGTGTCAATAATAAAGGCAACCCCCCCCAAAAAAATAATATTCTGATAAACTAGTCAACAAGTTGGTTGCTAGATGACCAGTCGTCTAGTTGACCGCAGTGAATCATCCCTACCTACCAGCTCCCATTTCTCCATCCTGTACTTCCTTTCAACTTTTACTTCCTTGTCAATAATAAAGGCAAAAAAGCCACCCACCAAAATAATCTGTTAAACTAGTCAACAAGTTGGTATCAAGATGACTAGTCAACAGTTGACCGGAGTGAATCATACCTACTTCTCATCTTGAGGTCCTGTGCTGCCCCTGTTCCCATTTCTACATCCTGTAATTCCTGTTAATCTTTATTCACTTGTGAATAATAAAGGCACAAAAAGCTCTTCCAAAAATCTGATAAACTAGTCAACAAATTGGTTACTAGATGACCAGATGTCTAGTTGACCGCAGTGAATCATCCCTACCTACCAGCTTCCATTTCTCCATCCAGTACTTCCTTTCGATTTTTACTCACTTGTCAATAATAAAGGCACAAAAGCCCCCCACCAAAATAATCCGCTAAACTAGTCAACAAGTTGGTTGCAAGATGAGCAGTCATCCAGTTGACCGGAGTGAATCATCCCTACTTCTCAGCTTAAAGTCTTGTGCTGCTCCTGTTCCCATTTCTCCATTTCTTACTTCTTGTTAATCTTTACTCATTTGTAAATAATAAAAGCACAAAAAGCCCCCCCCCCAAAAAAATCTGATAAATTAGTGAACAAGTTGTTTGCTAGATCAGTGGTTCCCAAACTTTTTCAGCATGTGGCCCCCCTTGTGTACGGTGCAATTCTTCGCGGCCCCCAAAAGAAAATGTGTGACAAAAAACTGTTATAAAACTCAACATTTTAATAAAAAAAACATTAAATTATACAAAAAAGTAGTGCTTTTGGTTGGAAGCCTTATTTTTTTTGGTTTAATCACACAGAATTCATGATAAATTAATGTATTTCATAAAATGTCATAAAACTGGGGCCCCCCTGGCACCATCTCGCGGCCCCCAGTTTGAAAACCACTGTGCTAGATGACCACTTGTCTAGTTGACCGCAGTGAATCATCCCTACCTACCAGCTCCCATTTCTCCATCCAGTACTTCCTTTCAATTTTTACTCACTTGTCAATAATAAAGGCACAAAAGCCCCCCACCAAAATAATCTGATAAACTAGTCAACAAGTTGTTTGCTAGATAACCAGTTGTCCAGTTGACCGGTGTGAATCATCCCTACTTCTCAACTTGACGTCCTGTTTTGCTCCTGTTCCCATTTCTCCATCCTGTAATTCCTGTTAATATTTACTCACCTGTCAATAATAAAAGGCACAAAAACCCCTCCCCTCAAAAAAATCGGATAAACTAGTCAACAAGTTGGTTGCTAAATGACCAGTCAACCAGTTGACGGCAGTGAATCATCCCTACCTACCAGCTCCCATTTCTGCATCCTTCCTGTCAATCTTTACAGTCTTGTCCCTCATATAGATATAAAAATACACCCCTCAAAATACTGCAGTGACCCATTCCTATGTCCCAGCTCAAGGTCTTTAAACAGCCAGAGCCGTTCTGCTTTATACAGTCCAGACACGTGAACTGCAGCCAAGCACTTAAGGAATATTTTAAATGACCAAGCTTGAGTTTCATGCAAAAACAGCGACGGCCGCCAGAAACATCTCCTGGTGGCTCTGTGGGCAGGAAGAACATCTCACCTTCCGTCATGAAGTAAGGGATACGAAAGCGGCCCTCCAGAACACGCTGCCGCAGAACAGGAAGAGAGGGGCCGTCGAAGGGCAGGGCGCCGCACACCAGCACATACAAGACCACCCCCATGCTCTGCAGAAACAAACACAGTTTAAGTCAGTTCAAACCCATAATCTGCAGAGTCACGCTGTGTAAACGTACAGGTGCACGCACTTAACGGCAGCAAATACAAGTTGAGGGCTTTCACGTGATCTGATCTATATCTCCCTCACAGGGTGTTTGGTTTACGCTTTGACGTCAGATGAGTTCTCAAAGGTTGAATAGGTCGTAATACAAACAACCGTCAGCTGACTCAATAACCATTTACTGTCAGACATATTGCAGCATGAACAGATTCACTTATAATGCAAGTGCATTTTTACCCAGATGTCCAGTTGGGGTCCTTCATACTGCTGGCCCTCGAACACCTCCGGAGCTGCGTAGGGAGGACTCCCGCACCACGTGGCCAGGGGCTTTCCTGGCTGAAAGAAGTTTCCAAAGCCAAAATCTGCAAAAGAAAGACGAGCAGTTTTGATATGAAACTGACAGGCTTGGCTCAGGGGGAGGTTTGTGTTTAGGGGGATAGATCTTATTTTAGCTTTAAGTGACTATAGTGTCTTTAGCTATCCTGTGCTATAATTTAGTTCCTACAATATAGATATATGTTCACTTTTTCATTAAACGAACATAAAATTCAGTTTTATAAACTGTTTATGTCTTTCTAAATTCGCCCACTTCTAGAATTTGTGGCAAAAAGTGAACAGACTTGGTGTGTGTGATTCATCAAATTGACAGGAAGTGGGAAATATGCTTCCACTTGCCATAATAATTCCTGTGTGAGATCCGTTTACTGTTGAACCAGAGGTGTGATGTGTGCTGTACATTACCAATGACTCGAGTCCACACCCTGCTAAAACATCCTTCTCCAATAACAAAGCATATTTCCTAACACATTCCTAAAAGCTCACAAAAGGCCCATTTCTCGCGAGGAGGTCACTACCCAAAAATATTATTACCACATGGTATTTGAGGCTATTGTGTGATTCACTTGCAGTAAAGTATGATGACTCTAATACAGAATATACATATAAAGTAGCGGTGGGTAATGATGAGTTTTTGCATAATATTTGTGCGTGTTTTGTGTGCAATTTTTATGTATATTTAAACAGAAACACACACATGTTTACGTTTCTGAAATGTTTTATTTTTATATAATTTGTTTAAAATGTATATATAATATAAAATAATAAATATATATATATATATATATATATATATATATATATATATATATATATATATATATATATATATATATATATATATATATATATATATATACACACACATGTAGAGATGCACCGATACCGATACTCGATATCACATTTTCTAAAGTACTCTTAAAAGTCCCCCGATACCAGGGATCGATACCACGGTCTGAGAAATGTCTATGTTTGAGCGGCGTGTAAGGGGTTAATGCCTCGTGTTGTCCAAAGAGGCAGAGTTTAATACAAACTGGAAAACTAGTCCCTTGTTTTTTTGTTAAATTATATGACTAAAGCTGTTACCTGTAAATTTAAATCATGTTTTTTATTAAGTACTCGGTATCGGCAAGTACTGAAATGCAAGTACTCGTATTCCAAAAAAGTGGTATCGGTGCATCCCTATACACATGTAAATGTTTCTTAAATACATAAACGAATGGGTGTGTTTCTGTGTTTATATATACATAATAAATACACACAGTGCACACATATATATTATGCAAAAACTCATTTTTATTTGTATACGATTAATCGCGATTAATTGTTGCCCAGCAGTAATATAAAGCATTATATTGTCTTATTTAAAAAGAAAAAAATATATAGAGTAAACTATAAAAAGATAATCTATCTAATAGCATTTAATTCATATTGGCAAAAAAACAAAAACATAAAAAGGACACTTTTTTAGGACACTCCTCTTTAATTGGTCAGACAAAATGTCCCGCCCCAAACTGATGCAACTGGATTAACCAATGTTGCGGTGTCAGCCAACCGAGGTGCTTAAAAAGAAATGGCTGGTGTTAAACATGCTGAAATAAACCTTTGAACATATGGATTACTTATAGACTCTACACATTAAGGTGGTATAGCAGAACGTTTTTAACACCATAAGTGACACCTTCCAATAATTTAGCAACTTAATTTATGCTATGACTAACTGTAACGTTGTGTGAATGAGAAGAAAAAGATCACACCACAAACTGCTACACAATTCACACTACCTTCCATTACTTGCTTACATATGTGTAAAAGACAGCCAGTAAAGGAACACATCTGAGGCATATGTAAAAGGATCAAACCTGCAGATGGAAATCATCATAACCACCTCACAATGGCTTTAATGCGTTAGACGAGCTTTGCAAAGTACTCAGCGATTAGATATAAGAGCCACTGCTGCCAGAAGTCTAAGACAGTGGTGTGAGATGGCCAAATATGGCTTTCAGAAAATGAATAATATGATACTCCTTGCGGGGTGATAGCCAGGTTTTCTTCTTAGTGTGGGAGGACATTACTGACACTTCTACATGACTGATGCACCGGTGATATATTAGGCTCATTCAACAACCAACTAACTGATAAGAGAGGCACTTGAGTGTTTTGTTTGCTTGCGTTGTCAGATACTTAATTGTTAGTTTACGTGATAAAAAAGCAGTGCATTAAACTTGAAATTCTACTGTTCCTCATGTGTAGTGTCTACTACATGAATAGTTTTTAAAATGATGTCTACAGATTCTTACATAACGCTCCATTCAGTTTCTTAATGCAAACGTGGATTTTAGTAAATGTCCCTTGAAAAACACTAGAACGGATCAGACACATTTAAAACCTGCCTAACTATACAGGCCATCTCTAATGGGGTGTGCACACCAAAAAACAAATTTAATTTTGCATGATTAAATATGCATTAGTCGACAACATACAAAGTCAATGCAAAGACGTGAATAGATGCAAATTCGTGGAGGTGCGAATTGGGTGTGGCCCGATTGCATATTAACATGCGATATTTGGCTTAGCCGTAGTCAGCTAGCAATCTTATGGTAAAGATTTGCCTAAAATACTCTTGATTTCTTAGATTTCTGTATGAAATTTTTTATGCGTCATATGGCTCTGGGATCTAAGTGGCAAGATTTTGGGTGCACGAGCACCGCTTTTGGACTACCACTGCCTGCAATTTGCAGTTTTTTACCTATCCTATTGAAATGTACCTAGATACTAGCTACAAAATTAGCGGCCGCAAAAAAAAAAAATCAAATCGCCTGCACAGAGTAGGGTTGTTACGGTATATCGTTATGGCGGTATACCTTGATATTAACTTTTACGATTAGCATACCGTAAACATTTGCTTATACATGGTTTTGGAAAAAAATAAAGCAGATCTCACCTGCGCTACTATGCACATGAAACTTCATTCGGAGTGACTACTAGACTCCATTCATTAAAGTACGGCAAATGAAATGTCAGAGACTACAAATTCTATCCCCTGTCTCCCACCAAAAAAAAGGTTAAAACCTACAGTATGGGAATACTTTAGTTATACAAAAAACAAACTCCTTGAAGATTGCTATCCAGTTTGCAAGAAATCTGGTCGAAGAGTGGCTGAACAAAAAAGCACTTAAGCCCATTTAAGTGATTTCTATTACAGATCAATTTTAGTTGAATATACTTAGGCCATATAATAAAAACTATACATTTCACTCACCATATGACGATGTGAACAAATGAATATATCCAGAGCAGCTCTGAGAGAATATAATGAGTATTTTATCATTTTATTTAAAAGAATAAAATTAAAAGAATATAAAAAGATTAAGAATCAAAGTTTACTTTTTTCGCAAGTTTATTTTTTTCCAAAAAAGTTTAATATAATACACCATATGTTCAACCCAAAACCCTATCTGTTTTTTATTAATTAAAGGGTCATTGTAGCTAATAACGATAAGTGTTTAATACCGCCAAACCGCGAAACCGTGATAGTTTCTGAGACAATTATCATACCGTGGAAAAATCATACCGTTACAACCAGAGCCATAGTTCACAGAGAAGCTAGGCAAAAACGCATAGATTATCGGAGTCGATTTTCCCCGCTTATGAAATTGAATTTGCCTAGCTTCTCTGTGAAATACGACTCTGTGTAGTAAATGCCGCTCCATCTGAAAGCAAGTGATGCCGATTTACTACGAAACAAGGAACCGGCTTTACTGATGAAACACGCATGAGAATCGCAGACGATTTATGCACAGGTCTAAGGTCTGCTCTGTGTTTTTAGAGAAGACCTGAACATCTTGCGTGTGTGCATTCAGTCCTTTTCTAACCTCCCTCGGTTAGCCAAGATTGCTTGTGACATCATGTGGCTGGCGGTAGGTTAATTTTCATTAAGTCAGACCTGTTAATCAATTTTGAACGCACATTTTAACAGTTACCTTGGTGTCTTCATTAGATAACAAAGTAAAATAAATTGAGCATTGAGCCAAATTGGTTGCCAAGCCACAGGTGTTTCTTTCGGTCTGACTGGTTTAAAAACACGTCTGGTCGAGTTAAAATAAAATTGCCACTGGGTCGGGTCGAACTCAGTGAAATTTCCTCACATTTGTCTAGGGTCCGGTCTTTCTTAAAAAAATAATTTTTATTCAAGTGAGGTAAAAAGTGTTTCGGGTCATTTCGGGTCGGGTACATTTCTTTGGACCCAAGAAGACCTCTACTAAACAATCGTGTCTGCCGCACTCCATCTGAAAGGCCCTTCAGTCATGTCTTCTGTGCAAGTCTGCAGGAAATTGCAAGGTGTTGCACAAGCCAATCAGAGCTTAATGACATATCCGGTTGTGTCAGAAAATGGAGGGGAGCATTGTTCACATTTGTGCGGGTGACGCGAAAAACAAGTCATCCCACAAGTAATCAGAGTGAGTAACACAATGCGGATATTTTTAAACCCTAAAGCGTGATTTATAGTTTTGCGTAAGACTCATGCAGAAGGCTGCGCATCAAATTTTCATTTATACTTTTGCGTCATTGTCTGCGTCGACATGCAATTACACTGATTGCAGAAGATTTGATTCTACACAGAAGTAAAAAAATTCCCCTTAAGATTATTTTGTAGATTAATATATATAGTCATTCATTTAATGGTTAATTTGGTCAAAGTAAAAAACTATTTTATTTCTTTTCCAATAAGAGAAGTCGGTGACATTCAGAGATGTTACAAATTGAAGATGTAAAGCTTGTGAGACAAATGTGAAACCGAGCGGGGGTTACGTTGTCACTCTGATGTAAAAAGCCGGTATGATTAGTCTGTGTCAGTTTAACTGACCCATTTCATCAGCTGAATACTGAGTGCAAGCAATTGACGTCAATGCTTCAGGCAGTCCAGCAGCTACATTGCAGGGGTGAGACTCACCATTCAATACAGGAATCACTCAATAAAACAGGAGTTTAACTTCTACAGCAGAGTCAAATTTACAGACACCCATATCTGCTTGATGTCTTACCTTAAATAAAAGCCATTATTGAGGTCAAAAGCTGTGACTCTCATAATTTTATTAAACTATGAATATTTATTGGATTTGTGCTTGAGGTCAGTTTTGCAAAACTGGAGATCCAACTCGTGACAACTTTGGTATGGTTTCCTAACCGCTAGCCACCCTCAAGAGGTCTCCCACTATATTTGCTCATTCGAGTGAAACAATTCAACATGAATTATGAGAAACAGATAAACTTTTGCTTTATCTTGTGATGTAACAATTTTAACTAATCTGTTATCACAATAAGTTACAGGATTTCCTGGTTATTAGATTACAACTTCACAGTGTTTGCCGCCTTATCAAAATGTCAACCCTCGATCTTCACACGGTCAGAATCGTTTGAAGTGAAACATAAAAGGCAGATAACCTTTGCTTGAGGGACGACAGCTCTGGACACTTCCCGGCGCATCAGTGCAAGAGCTAAAATAAAAACTGTGTGAAATCTCAAGATCTAGCACTGCGAGTTTGGGTAGGGAGCAGGTTGAGGTGTCAGGGAAACACGGCTGCGATACTGAAGACTATTTTGTGTAAACATTTTGTACGGAAATGAAAATGAACCTTGGTTGTCATCTACGAGTCATTGCAGAATACACCTCTGTGTACTTGAATGAACAAAATCAAAACTCAAGCTTAGCTTTCATTAAGTAACTAAATCACAGTGTCCCATAATTATAATGGTGAGTTCAGAAAAACT
Source organism: Paramisgurnus dabryanus (assembly GCF_030506205.2). Classification (NCBI taxonomy): domain Eukaryota; kingdom Metazoa; phylum Chordata; class Actinopteri; order Cypriniformes; family Cobitidae; genus Paramisgurnus; species Paramisgurnus dabryanus. The sequence continues at coordinate 25,855,372 of NC_133344.1, read as the reverse complement.
TGGCAAGGGAAACTCCATCCTGAAAATACCCAACCATTCTGACTACCACTTTAGTTTAATATTTTATAACCTACTGTTGCATCACTAAATTTAAGGCTCAACAACTTTAACACAATGTGGCATTTTTACAAATTTCTTATTCGGATCATCAAACCAAAACAGAGGTTGATTTGAATAAATCATGCAAATGACTTCATACTTAGTTTTTTACATGTACACAGGTGTACCCAGTTGAACACACACAGTCTTGCAAAGTTTGACGCATGCGCATTGAGGCAATTTGCAATACCTCTTCTGGCCTTAATACTATATGTACCTGTGCGTACAAAGTTGCATTACGCGTTGCAACCTTTCTGAGGTCCGTACATCTGTACCTGTGGTGAAATCTTCAACCTCACACGTGAATATCTTGATTCATTGTTACAGTATGTGTTTACTAAGATGTCCTTTAATGTCCTCATTTTAAAACCATGCTTGCTGTAACATCTTACACAAAGTATTATTTTAAAAGCAAAGCAGACCAAACTACATGGCTCTGTGCCATAGGCAGTTTATATGTCCAATGGGTTTATCCTAGCCTTCATGTTTTATTTCATTTTGGCTTTTAGAGCTCGTAACTAAAGCAATAAAACAGGCTGTGCAATGGATAAGGACAACTGCTGCAGAAGGTATTTTGAAAAATTGTACATTTCTAAAATACAACAGAAAACTTGCTCATCTTACTCGCTTTTATTGCAAGTGTGCCGACGATTGAGTATGTGCCAAAGACCTTTCAATCAGACTATCAGACTACACCATGTCTGGAGGAGAATAAATCTGCTTATAATACCTTTGTAGGCGACATGGGCTTTAGAAAAGGACAGTGTAATAGTGACAGTCTTTAGTACCAGCAATCTTGATGTTCATGTGTCCATCTAGCAGCAGGTTCTCGGCCTTCAGGTCCCGGTGGACGATGTTTCGGTTGTGGCAGTACTCAACAGCGGACAGGATTTGCCAGAATTTACGCCGGGCCTCCGGTTCGTTTAGCCGTCCGTGCTTGGCTAGATAATCTATATAAAGAGAGAAGATGTAGTCAGCCAAACTAAACAAAGCACAGACATTCACTTTTCTTAAATTTTACATGGACGCATTTGGCTCTTATTTAGCGCGATTCATTTTATTAGCATGCAAGTTCTCTATTAAAAAAGCGTCATCAGTTTACATTAAACCTGAAATCAATCAACTTAAAGATTCGCCGTCGGGTACTGAAGTCCAATATGGGTTACAATAAAACGTGGCTGGACAAAAAAGCAATAATTTTAAAACCACGACCACGCTTTGTACCGGGAAAGACTCCGTCAGTGTGGTGTGGCCAGTGGCAGAGATTGATGTGCCACAATAAAAAGGCTCTGTGGTGTGTGAGAAGGGTAAACATCCCCCCGGATGGTGTAATCATGTGGTCACCACACCCCAGAGTGCTGGGTCAGCCCCTGGCCCTCGGCCCCAGGCCAAACCTAAAATCCTCACACATTCATACTCGCCCTGAGATTTCACTGAGGTGAGGTGGCAAACGGTATGTGTATGTGTGCGTACAAGCAAGAAGCTTTCCTGAATACGTTGTTTTTGCCATCTCAAAAGCAAATCAATTTTCAGACCAGAAAACATTTTGTGATTGCAGAATTACCTTGCATAACCTAGGTTTACCTAACGTTGTGAAAGGTGTGTTTGTGTGAGTTCAGGGTTGGGAGACCGGGTTATTATAAAAATGGCAGATTGTCTGAGAAAGTAGGTTAAGTCTGTTTACTGTTTACACTTGCCGTGCTTTCTGAGAATGTGTTAATGTGTAATGCGCCATGAACTGAACGCATATTAGCTGCTAATCTTATTGCTTGCGCGTGTGCCACGTGTAAAGATTGACCTACAATGAGACTGGCTAATTCTGAACCACACCAACTGAATTCATTTAATCTTTGTAGTTCCTGATTCATTCTGTAAAAATGTTACCATGTGAAAGATTGAAATTAAAGTGAAATAAATGATGAAAAACAAACTTTGATGCTTTAATAATTAGATTATAAGACTTTATCTTGGATTTCATAAGTACCAATAGGTACAATTGTAACAATAATTTCGTTATGCTGCGTTCACACCAAACGCAAAGCATCGCGTTCCTCGCACTAGGTTACTTGCGGGATTTAACTTTGTGTCATGCAAATTTTTATCTTGAGTTGAATATTTTCAACTTGTGGGAAGACATGTTTGAGGCGTATAGCGCGTTTTAACAATTTGCATTGCCGCGAACGAGTTTACATCTATTTGCTACTTTGCACTGATTTGTATGTAATCTATTCGCACAAATTGTTGAATTTGCGTCTGGTGTGTACGCTCAAACAGACGGGTGCTCAAGAAAATGTGAGAAAGCCACACTATTTACAGCGATGTGAACCTACAGTACTAATATTTTTGGTATCACAAGTTCAATTCCCAGGGACCACACATATTGATAGCACTGCAAGTCACTTTGAATAAAAGCGTCTGCCAGATGCATAAATGTAAAATGTAATTTGCTAAATTAAAGAGTTTTTATTAGACACCAGGTGCAAGATTTTGAAATTGTGCCCCGTTTCAACAGAACATTTCTAGAACCGTGATGCTAATTAAAAAACACCTGACAATGAAATGTCTCGTATTCCCTCAAATGGCCGCTGGTAAATAATCTATAATCTCCACATTATACAACTCATCCAGCTGTATTCACCCTCACTTCTGGCAAACACAGCGGACTTTGGCCAACTAAACAAAATATCGGTTTGGTGCCAGCCTAGCAGGTTATTGGGGTCTCCTGTGAAATGGGCTCATTGTGTACGTGTGACATGCACTGGTCTTCTGCATAGCCATGTGAGTGTGAACGGAACTGACCTGAAAGAACCAGCTGACCTAATAAAAGTCACTTCTGCTTTGAAAGCCATGCGAGTGGAGTTTCACTGACACTTACAAATCAAAGTAGCAGCTGTGCAAAACTGAATAACTACCTGAATAAGAAGAAATAAAGGTGTATATTTTCAGATAAGAACCTTAATTTTCCTGACAAGGATTCATTTTATGTACTGCATGTTCTGTCAGCATGATAGACAGATCAACCTTTTTCTGAAAGCATTGTATGGCTGTGGAAGTATCATACAGAGTAAACATACAGAAATAAATTACACTTTTAGAAATAAAGTTGAGCACCTTTGTACCTCTAAGGTACATAGGGGTACTTCAAAGATTCATGCAGCTAAAAGGTACCTATCTGTACCTAACTGGTACTGTTACGACACTTAGGGTGTATGTTGTATGTTTTCTTTGTGTTTTTTTAGGGGATGATCAGTGATCATCAGGGGTGGTTGGTTATGCCCACCTGTTGTGGAGCAATGAGGACAGCATTTAATATTTTCTCACTCAGTCTTTACTTTTTGCTTCTCAATCAGAACAGATTGTTTTCTTTTGTTATATTGTTTTTGTTGATTTTGGAGTGGCTAACTAATTGTCTATTAAATAAATATTTTCATTTTAAAAATTTTAATTAAAAAAGCAACGTGTGATTTTTCTTATTGTGACGATTTATGAGCCGGTCGTGACAGGACATAGTGTGTCTGACATGTTTTCTTGTAAATGATGATTTTTTTCAGGCTCTAATGTTTGGGTTCAGTAATTTAACTTTAATGGTAACGAAAAGGTTATTAGTCAGTAATTAAAATGTCACTTTAGTCATTTCACTGGTATTATCCAAATTTGACTCTCTTTTACTGCAAAACCCTCTAAGTACAAATATCTGAATAAAAGTGAAAAGCTCAAAAATTAAATCAATATCACTGCAAAAAATGACTTTTTCACTTACTTTTTTTTGTCTTGTTTTTTCAACTTATTTCAAGATTTTTTTTCTTATTATATTGGTAGATTTTTTTCTTAGTTAAGCACTAATTTATATATTTGTAAATTTATTTACATTGCAAAAAATGATTTTCAATAAAAAAAAATCTTTTTGTCTTGTTTTCAGTAAAAATATAAAAACATTCTTAAATAGAGATGATTTTTCCTGATGAGCAAAACGACAAAAAAAGTCTAGTTTTTAGACCAAAAATATAAATTTTTTGTGATATTGTGCATCAAACAAGCAAAAAAAATCTGCCAATGGGGTAAGTGAAAATCTTGAAAATTGTTCTTAAACACTAAATTAAAAAAAAAAGAATTTGCTTACCCCATTGGCAGATTTTATTGCTTGTTTTATGCACAAAATCACTTAAATTTGATATTTTTGATCTAATTATTTTCGATCGAATTATTTTCTTGGGTCGTTTTGCTCATCAAGAAAAAGCATCTTAATTTAAGAATTTCTAGATATTTTTACTGAAAACAGGACAAACATACCAAGTAAGAAAGTCATTTTTTATCAAGGTAAACCTCCTTTAACTGGGTAAATAAAAACTTTTGCACCTTGACATCGTTCATCCACTTAAAGGACTCGTTGTGACTTTTAACAAATTCTGGTATTTTTGAATGGCCCGAAGCCGAGATTAATCAGATTTGAAAAGAAAATATTTGATGAATGTACAATACGTGCGAAAGCATTCAGTTAATGTAATTATCTAATTTTTGACAGATGTGGTGTTTAGCGGCTTTTATATCTGAGCTCTTAATTTCTACTGTCTGGACTTCATACATTTACATCCTCTTCATATTAGACAGACCTGAGTCATCTTTTTTTAAATCTTTATACAGTTCAAACTCTAATGCTAAAACCTCCATCTAATATTGACATACTAAAGAAACAGCTGCGGGGCAAATGAAAAGGGATTGAGAATCTGAGTGCAGACATGCGTGTCGACTGACATATCCTCCACTTCTAAACAGAAGCTTTCCCCCAGAACTGGATTTTCTAAAATATGCGTGGCCTACATTTCTCCCCACCACTTCCAAAATTCAAATCGATGTCCCTTGGCTTTCATGTAGTTTTCCCTCTCTTTCCTGCTTTGCCTGTACCTTCTCCAGCTTCTGCTTATTCGAGGTTGACCCAATTTTCAGGTTCCTCTAATGTTGCTGCTGAAGCTTTGCTTAGCTGCTGGCGCTAACGGGTCGATGCGTCACTAAGCTCCACCACTGGGGACTAAACTCAGCACACATCATGACACTAAATGCTGCTCTGTGTCTCTCCCTTTTCCCTGTGACAATTATCTGATGGAAGCGAGTGCTTGAGTTCAATGCGGGCAAGAATTATGGGTAGTCAGCAGCACACAGTGCTTTCATAAAAAATACTTTTGATGATTTACTCACTCCTATGTCACCCAAGATGTTTATGTCTTACTTTGTTCATTTGAGAAGAATTAAAGTTTTTTTTTTTGAGAAAAACATTCCAGGATTTTTCTCCATATGAACTTTAGTGGACCTCAACAGTTACTTGCAGTTTTAGTGCAGCTATAAACGGCCCTAAATGATCCCAACTGAGGAAAAAGTGTCTTATCTAATGCTATCTCATGAGAATTCTTACATATTTTATTAGTTGGATAATTCGCATGAAATCATAAGACCACATTTGTACGTTTTTTTTACGATTTGCCTTGACCCCTGTGACGCTGGGGTTAGGTCCAGGGTTAGGTTTTATTGTTCTTTTTTCATGAGAATCATGATTTACTTCGTATGAATTCATAGGAATTAGCCAACTCATAAAATATGTATGAATTCCTCTGAGATTAGCAAAACAATCTTTATTATCGCCAAAAAAAGTATGTTTAAACCACAACTTCTCGTATTGCCCCAGACGAGTAACGCGCCAACATGAAAATGATAATCATTTAAAATCCTGGAATGTTTTCCTCAAAAAAACTTTATTTCTTCTCGACTGAACACAGAAAGACAAAAAACATCTTGGATGACATGGGGGTGAGTAAATTATAGGATTTTTTTGAATGAAAGATGAATATTTATTTTAATGGATCCAAGATGTTCTAACTTTTATAGCTTGGGATCATCTGTATACTTTTGACCTTGAAGTGATGGAACACAAAAGTTGCATAATCATCTTGTGCAACTCCACATCGTGGGCATGTCATGTATTACCAGACAATAAAGCACTGTGATCTAGATAAAAGACTGTCATGTATGGTAATCATCATGTGTCATGTTATGTTGGCTGACTTTAAGTAACCGACCCTATTTGCTTGACCTGGCAACCTAATTTCAAAGTGTTTCAGTGGACATCAGTTATCTCACCCTGTTGCAAACTTGGGTGGGAACAAGACGTTTGACCCAGCCACACAGCATCCCTCTTTAAATCTTTTTCAAAACACATTGAACATCAGGGTCATGGCGTTCATACTGTACACCACAACTACAAATAGGTAAAAGCATTATGTTAAATGTTTGCTTATTACTTTACATTTTTAACTGTAATAACTCTAAAATAAACTTGCATTGTTGCGCAAAACATGATGGTTCAAAACGGCATTGTTCTCACTTTCTATACAGAAACGGACACGTGTACTTACATAAAAAACAAACACACACACACACACACAAAAACCCCGACCCCTCAGGGTAGGAACAGTTTCTTGGTAACATACCACATAGCCGTGTACTGTGAAACAGACATAGTATTATGTAAGAATAATGTCTGATGATTATGTGAGTTTTCACAGGTGCAGAATAGCAGCTGTTATATGAAAGTCAAAGGGATCAGTCAGTGGAACGCTCAAAGTCTACATTCACACCACATTTACCTTTAAGCCAATCTTACATGTGATTTTACTGCATGACTCTCAAGGTTTGGCCAGTATAATCCCAGCCTTTCGGACAGAATTCCAAAGCAACGGACAGACAAATCAGCTGAGCTCTTCTATGATCATTTCTGACACATTTCTTGTGACTATGATGGTTATTCACACAGACTGTGTTTGTCGTCTGAGCTAATTTCGGCTTGACCTTTGTCACTATCATCCGAAACCGAGCTGGTTAGTCTGAACGCATACGTTTACAGTCTCTGATATTTGGAATCAGGATAAAAGTTCAGTGAAATTGATAACGGGGGGATCATTTTGATCTGCTAGAATGAGCAAAGCTGCACGTCGTATTGAATCAACAAAAAAGAGGGACGACAAATGCAAACAATTGCACTAAAAGTATGTCTTATGAGGACAATCTCATTTATACAAAAACCTTGACCCATATCTTTCAGTGTTTTTATTCCATGAAGCCTGCAAAATTGGCACAAATAAAGCTGGCACGTGTATCACACCGGCATATGGTATCATATATTGTAATTATGGGAAAGTATCGCCCAACAACTTCAGAAAACAGTACGTATCCCGATACCAAGGCTACGATACTATCCACATTCTGATACAGGTGAAAAGTAAATGACATTTCTTTTGAATTAGCTTTCACGCTAAACATATCAAAAGAGGAACAGAAAGAAAGAGTGCAGCTTAAACTGCCTTTCATTTTATGATAATAAATTTAATACACGGGTCACATGCATAACTTCCATATGGATCCCGGCTCAAGAACGTGTGTGCTTGACATCGAGGATCGTTGTGATCATGGCTAGTTTAACTTTGCGCGCTCGCAAATGTTTTTCTCCGGCTGTATATGCTTTGCACATGCTTATTCGACAATCGATTTAATTCTTATTGACCATTAATTGAAGATCTCTAGTAACAAAATAAAATTCACATAATTAGTCTGGCTGGGTATTGCAACCAATTTCTGGTATTGATCATGTAAACTAAAACATTTCAAGCATTAGTTTACCAGCAGGGTCCCGTAACACCATCCCTGTCTGTCACTGGCAAAAAGAACAATTTAGCTCCGCCCACTGGTTGAGCTAATGCTTTCTTGTTGAAGTAATCACAATGCTTAAACATCCAATGTTTTATAACAAACAAAGAGTCGCTTCATTTACAATTTTCAGAGAAATCATTTGAATGTAAGTACTCAACACGCAAGTTATTACACAAACATACAATTATTATTATTATATAATAAGTAATAACAATAAATGTCACAATATAATAAAATAATTACTTACCAAATATTTCCCCATTCTTGGCATACTCCGTCACTAAGTACAGCATGTTCTTGGTCTCCATGACCTGCGTGGTAAAAAAGACAAAGGATATTTCTACCATATCTATATTATAGGTTGAATCTTTCCTTATGTCCCATGCAAAATCCTTTTTTAAAAAGTAGGTTGAGTCTATGATTAAATCCATGCTACACTTGGCACCCGACAACTGAGGTATCCCAGTTCAGTTGATAGTATAATAAAACTCATATGAATCAGAGCGGGATGCTGGTTTAATCGTAGGCTCAATTCACAGTGCAATGTCAGAGCCAACAATGTGTAGGAGGACTCCAGAATTAGCACAAAAAAAAAAATTCATGAATAGACCTAAATGTAGTGAGGACATGCAGAATATTGCAACTCAGATTCATTCACTGATTCTAAAATAAACACTACAGCTGTGCATTTATATTAGGGATGTTCACATTGAACGTACGTAAGAAGAGTTTATTTACATTTTGCCACTTTTCTATCCTTTATTTGTGATGGCCGGTAAATAATGCGAATCATTGCTGCCCTGATGGTGTGGTAAAACTTGGCAAAAACAATGCAAGGTAGACATACTGACCTGGAACAGCGTAAACCACATAGGAAGTAAAATGTCGAGATATGCAATGGGCAACATTTTAACATTACTCCACTAAGTGGACCCGTTGTCCTATGTTGCGCTGCTAAGAAGAGTCATGTGATCGCGGGTGGAGTGACGTCATTTGTCAGTGTCCCAGTTTCTATGACGCATGACACGTCTTGGGATGGGAATATCCGATCTGTCCGCTTACATTGCGGATGCGAACGCATGTATCCGATTCATATCCGATTTATTTCCACATATAAATGAAGCCTGAAACTAATTGGAAAATATCAGAATCTATGCGCTTTTTTCCTTCTTACACCTCCTGGTTCTGTTGTTGATCTAGTGCTGCTGTTTGCACGTTCAAATTAAATAAAAGGTTTGTATTGTTTTCACCGCATCACAGACAACCGTCACCGTATTTTTACTCAATGACAATTTAATATTAAAATCTTACCAGTTAATGATTCATGTTCAGTTAACAAGCTGCGGTTGATGGTCATGAAAATTAACTGAAATGAACATCCCTATAGTCAATACTTTTTATACCTTAGGTTTACTGATCAGCCCAATTTCTAATGAAACGTTCTGTTATGAATCAGCCTTATTTGAGCTCAGCTTTTTGTTGAAGATTTTATGTTTTTGCCATTTAAAGGCATTACAGGGGTGACTAATAAAATCACCAACTAGGCCAGAATATGAATCATCTTTTTTAACTCCTAGGTACTTTTCTTTCCAGATACAAGACCTGTGATCTCAGAGCTGTTTTCCGAATACTATGACCACAAAGATTTCTTATTCGAATTAGATGCCAAATATGCAAATGTCTGGAAATAACTCAAATGATCTCAAGCGGGTAGTTGATGCTACACTAGCTGGCTGTCTGTTTTCATGACAAACTGTTGGTGGTGTGTCACATTAAGCTGAAGGATGGGTCACGCTTTTGCTAGAGAAAAATGTGGATAAAGTCTCTGCCAGCAAAAATATGCTGCCTGGAGACCCACATAAAGGATTTTGGGGTCAACGATGACTTAAAAAAAACTAGGGATGCACCAATACCTCTTTTTTGGAATACGAGTATGAGTACTTGCATTTCGGTACTTGCCGATACCGATACCGAGTACTTAATAAAAAAAACATGATTTAAATTTACAGGTAACAGCTTTAGTCATATAATTTAACAAAAAAACAAAGGACTAGTTTTCCAGTTTGTTGTAAACTCTGCCTCTTCGGGCAACACAAGAGGCATTAACCCCTTACACGCCGCTCAAACATAGACATTTCTCAGACCGTGGTATCGATTCCAGGTATCGGGGGACTTTTAACATGTACTTTAGAAAATGTGGTATCGAGGCCGATACCCGATACCAGTATCGGTGCATCCCTAAAAAAAAAAAAAAAAAACCATATCACAATATACTTGTTTATCACAATATAAAAAGCTCAGATGCAAAAGCCGCTGAATGCCACCTCCATCAAAAAATGAGATCATGATATTAACAGAATGCTCTTAGCATGTATTATACGTTTAACAAATGCTTTCGCTTCAAATCTGCTTAATCCAAGCCTCAGGTCATTCAGAAATACCTGTGGCAGAATCCGTTAAACACCACAATAATTTTTCAGCAAAATCCTCTAAGTGCACGGAAGAAGAATTGAACGGCATGTGTACATCAAGGTGTAACAGTTTTGTTACCCGGTAAAAGGAGGTTTACAGAATATATTAGGGAATTAAATGTATTTTTGAGCCTTTTACCTTAAAAAGGACAGTGAAGGGTAACTGGAGAAGTGAAGATTTTTGCATGTACTTAGAGGGTTTTGCAGCAACATACAGCCAAATTTGTTAAATACCAATGAGATGACTAGGCATTTCGATTACTGAATAATTAAAGGCGGGTGCATGATCTCTTAAAGCCAATGTTGACATTTGAAATCACCTAAACAAACACACCCCTACCCTAATAGAATCTGGGCCTTCTTTTGATAGACCCGCCTCACACATACACAACCCAGGCAATGATGTTGGTTAGTAGATACGCCCCTTACTGCTGATTGGCTACAAGTGTGTTTTCGTTGTCGTCCCGACTCCCTTTTCCAAAGTGTTATTTAAAAATCATGCATCGTGCCTTTAATGTAAAATTACTAAACCTAAACATAATAGCCGAATAAAAAAATGCTCATTTAAAAGAAAACAGACGCATCTAGAGGGTTTTGCATCTGAGCTATTTATATAGTTTTTAAATTGGTGGATGTAAACCAAAGATCATTCATATAAAATGCTGGGAGCACACATACAGTACAACGCCTTAAAACTAGGAACGCCTAGGAATTCCAACAGAGCAAATGTGATTCAGTATGAGAGAAGTCTGTATGAGAAGAAAATGATTTCGTAATGCAGCAAACGTGTGAATGGATGCAGAACACCACAGCAAAAATCGACCATTTGGTACTGCGTTACGTATTTGTGTGAATGCGTTGAGCAGCTGACTGGTGTTAGGGACCCGAACGGTGGCAGATGGGGCAGAGGGAAACCGGGGGTTAGAGATGAGACAGCAGGGGCCTGCGGAGCGGCCCTCTGTTTATGGGTCCTGACAGGAAATGACTAATTGACCCATGCCGTTTGAATGGAGTAACTGTTGGAAATAATGATACACTATGATTACACGGCAAGGCTTGGACTTCTGCCCCTGAGTTGTATAATAATGAAGTGCTATTCACATTCCCAAAAACCAATGTGACCTAAAGCCTTACATAATGCTGGAGTGAAGTCACACCAGGGGGGAAGTTATCTCATCTTCAGCTCGAGAGTGTGAAAGATCTCCAGCTAAAAACCAGGCCGGTTTCCAGCTTGGTCATTTCAGTGTGTGAATTTAAATGCGTTTGGCTTTAACTTGGAAATCTGGTAGATGTTTGTTTGGGTTTAATTTGTTGGCTGTATCAAAACCTTTTGGCATTGAAAGAAGTGTACTTTATTAGCTTAATTAGGCAAATGCATTACCTGGTACAGTTTAATGATGTGCGGATGGTCCAGCATTTTCATAATCTGTACTTCACGATAGATCTTCTCCAGGTTTACGGCATCCAGCTGTGTCTTGTCAATGATCTTTATAGCCACCTGTTGAATCAAAGGCACAAAGAGAAATGTACATTGGCATTGAGCCTAATGCCTCGAGCTACTCTTCAATGCGCTCTCGGTTTAATTCATTAGTCTTTTTGCGGAACGCAGTGCCAGTCTATCCAGTCCATGCCAATCCCAGCCTAGATCAAAGGTGGATTACACATGAGCAAAGAAAAACAAGACACCTGAACATCTGGTTGATGTCTTAACTGCTGAATTAAGTTAATGATCCAAATTATCCCATCATCTTGCAACAGATTTTCATCGTTTGTCAGACAAATAGGAGAACAGAAGCTTTTAAAATTTCATAAACAGTCAAGCCACAGCACTCTTTGGGTTGTAAAACAGTATAATGTTCATAAAGCAAATATACAGTAGCAGAAAAACAGAACTGATTTCGATACTTTGACCTTTATCATTACACCGATAAAGTCTTTATGTTTTACAATGTTTCTTGTTGTTCAAACCAAGAAATGCCAATATAAAACCAAACCTAAAAAACATCTGATATACATAAAGGAATACAGACTGCAACAGACACAAGCACAATACATCTGTCATTATGCACCTGCCTAAATTTTAATGCTAATTGTAACATGCATGTTACACCGATTCAATCCTCATATATACATAAAGCTAACAAACAGTAGTGCCAAACCAGAAGAAACACAATATCATGAGTGTGTATAATATAACAAAGCACAGAGGATGTACAGGGAAATCACCAAACACAAGAGACTTATGGGAAGTGCTGATAAAATATGCACTGTGGTCCCTGCAGAAATAAAGCAGCCCCAGAGCAACCATTGCAGAGATGCATCAGCTGTGTACAACATAATCCAATACCATCTTTACAAATTTACATCTGCAAATGCAGTCTCAAAGACCGCAGGAGGCCACTGACCAGGCGTGAAATATGAAGTCTTGCACGTACGACAGCATTTTACCATCTTAAATACATTTTTTGCCGTAAAAGAAACACATTTATAGTGACAAGCTGCCATGTGTCCAATGCTTAGCAGTGTTTCTTTGCAAATATATTATTAAAAAATGACTATGGTTGCTTATTAGACATGATTAGATTCAACCTTGTCATTGTGTGCAAGTAAGTTACAGGGTCAGGGAAGTGCAGTTAGCATCTAACCAGAAGTGTTTATAGTAACAGTATATACTGTATACTGTACATGTGCGTGTATGTACAGGGCATTATGCAACCATTGCACAAATCAACAACAGGATGGCCCACATTAAAGGGCACTTAACCCAGCATGACTTCTTGCTATTGTCCAGTGCATTTCTCTTTCTTTCTTTGTTTTGTGTTTACACTAAAGTTGACTTGTCAGAGGGATTAGACTGTTAGGCTTATCAGTGCATGCAATGTTGCATATGCTTCAGCTTACTGTCTGTGAGACAACAGGTTGATCTAAGAGTAACAGCAGGTTCCTACTATAAACACTGAAGTCCTCATGCAAGCTTGTGACAGTTGACTATTGTGCTTCTGCTAAAACTGTAAAAGTTTGTTACACTCAAATCTTTCTACTTCCTAACAGTGTTTTTACGCACGCGTAAGTGGATCGCAGATCAACTCACCTCTGTCTTGGTTATACGATGTCTCGCCAGTTTCACAACCGCGAAATTTCCCTTTCCAAGAGTCCGTTCGATGTCGTAGAAACCCACTCGGACCGGAGCGCGAAGCACTGGCTTTTGGTGACAGTCAGCCATCACCATGCTTTTTGTGAGACGCCCGCTAAAGATCTGCCACTTCAGCCTCGAGATAACGAGGCTAAAATGTGTCTATCAAAAATAGACCCGGTAGAAATCCCGCTCTGCCGGCCAGTTTGCTTGTTGACGGCCCGCTCCAATCTTACCAAGAGAGAGGGAGAGAGAGAGAGAGCGAGCGGGAGCGCGCCGATGTGTCACGCCACCTTCCCTCGATACAATAGTGCTATAATATTTCAGTTCTGTTTGCTCGACTACACGAGTTGACTCGCAGGAGGCATCATGTTCTCTGGTTGACGTACATTGACGTCAGAGCCTATGGGGGTATTTGTACAGGGGGCGGGGCTTCGGAGCGGTTCCACACTCGGGTGCCAATTGGTTTCCAAGGCGACGAGACCCACCTCTTACGTCAACCGGCAGAATTGCTATTCTAAAAGAGCGTCGGCCTGTTTGCTCGAGCGCCTGTAGTTGATAGCTGCCTGTGAAACCCTGTCGACAGCGACTTGATAAAGTCTTGCGCGTGCTTCACTCGAGGAATGAGAACGAGTGGGACGTGCTTTTCGTTGCGTTATCTATGTAAACGGTGTTATCAGTCGATTATGTGCTTGATAATTTTATTACAAAATTTTCCTTTAATTATTTTATTGTTTGTTTGTTTATTACTATATCATTCATAAACATTAGGTAATGCGAAAAGCAACATATTTTTACGGCATTTATTCATCTTTGTTTATGTTATTTAACAGATATAATTGTTCATTATTTTTAGTTCATTGTGCATTAAGTTAATCTTTGTGATAAAAAAATGCATGTTGCCTACTATGCATGTAATAAAATATGTAAACGTTCTAAGATTAATAAATGCTTAAAAAGTGTTGTGCATTGCTAGTTCTTGTTAACTAATGTTAAATGCTCTTTCATTTGTCGCTTTGGATACGAGTCTGCTAAATGATTAAATCTTATTTATTCAAATTTAGGCCCATGGCATTTTACGAACACTTCACTTTATAAGGGTTTTCATTTCGAAATTGCAAAACTCAAAGCAGGTGTGCAACAATTTTTAAAAATTCCATAATTTTTGTAAAACAGATGATTAAACTCCAGCCATTAATCTCATAAAACTGATGTAAAATATGTGTGAATTTAAATAGTTATGCCACACCGAATTATTATTAATCTGGTAGTTTTATTTCGTATTCATACTGAAAATAAACAAATGCATTTATGGCTCACGAATACCTTGTGTGGTAAGCAGTGCCATTCGTTTCCTGTCAAATGGCGACATCTCCTGGCAACATGCTGAAGTCATCAAGATGTCATAAATATTTTCGTCTTGTTGCAATACTGCTTTCTGACGTCAGGACAACTCGCAGATTAATGATGAACTTTAAAAGAAAACGCGAGTTTAACACTCACAGCTCACAATATCACAAACCGTGTCATTATAAAGGAACACAATGTAAAACTTAGTTACTCATGTCATGTAAACCTGAGTACATTTACATTTATAATGCATGGAAAACATGCATGAACATAAGCTTCAAACTCTTTATTATGAAATACAATAAGTCAAAATATTATAAAATTGATACAAATGTATATATAAAAACATATAAAACACACATATAATAGGCCCATTTCAGCTTCTATATACAGTACAGGTACAAGTCAAACTTGTTGACATTATAAAAACAACATGTACAATCAATTTACAAGCATGCTTGAATTGCTCACATTTGCTTAATATGGCACTCAAAAGTTAAAATCATATTTAATATGTTACAATAACCAATGTCCTGTACATTTATATCATTGCTATGAGTCATTATTTAGTTTTTTGTTTAAAACAAAGAAAAACATATTTCAATAGTAGATCCTAAAGAAGCCCATATGTTGCTTCTGCCCAGCACATGTGAATAAGCAAGCAGATAACTTTAACTTCAACTTTAAAACCAAGGAGCAACAGTGGGCATTAGAGACAAAGGAATGTTGTTGTGATGAGCTGTGAGGTCATTGCGCTGCTTTGTGAATTTACTGGAGGGTCACGTTCCAGGATACCAGCTTCCACAGAGGAAGTTCTCACAATGTGATGACACCTAAACGCTTCTTTGTACAAGTCCTACAGTTATGGGAATCATTGTACACCCTCGCAAGCTTCCCAATCCTCCCCACCAGTTGACACAGTGAGCATCAAATCAAGCATACATGCTGGAGATGAGATTAAAAATGGAGGGAGATCCAGCCATGCTAGAGAGAGAGAGGTCAGACTTACAGTCAACATATAGCGTGATTTAGTATCCATAGATGTCGTTGTCCACCCATCCAGCCTCTGTTGCAGTGGAGCTCTCATAAATGTCATTGGTAACAAACCCACACTGTGTGGTGCTGCTCTGAACGTTCTCATAGTCCTGACCGCTTGCAGATGTAAAGATAAAAGGTCTATTAATGTCAGAGCTCATGTATTCCAAATGAGCTACGGGCTGCTTCAACGTGTCAGTGTGTTCGTATTCGTTTTGACTTTTTGGAGGTGCGGTGCGCACCCACTGCCCTGGAACCGCATATATTATATTTTGCTCTTTTCTCCTGCAAAGACAGTTATTATGAATATTACAGTATGTACAGTAGCATAACAGATGGAGATAACAAAGTAAATGTTATGAATGTTAGCACTGCATTACTCACCTCTTGGTCATTACTCTAAAACAGAACACCCCTGACACCACTAATATTAACAGCAGCATTACAGGTACAGTAGCCAGGAGGATGTAGTAAATATTACCCGTGTCATCTGAAAATGAAACTGAGAAATAAAACCAGACATATTCAAAAGGCTGTTAACAATGAAACAATCAGTATATTAAAAATTAAAGGTGTAATGTAGGTTTTTAGCGGCAACTAGCAGTGAGATTGCGAATTGCAAACAACCTCAATTTCGAAACGCAATGAGAAGCTACTGTACGGTAGCTGCCACAGGACAAACATGTAAAAGTTGCGAAGAAACACGCTCTGTAGAACAGTTTGTCCATTTAGGGCTACTTTAGAAACATGACAGGGACTGCCATGTAAGAAGACCCTCGGTGTATATAGATAAAAATGGTTCATTCTAAGGTAATAAAAACTATACGGTTCATTATGTAAGGTCTTTATACATCACTGATAATATTGTAATGTACATTATATTGTGTGTCTATCAATAGATCCTTCTAAAAATCCCACATTGCACTTTTAAGAATTTTTTATATCAATATCATAAAATGATATTGATACTATGGTTATTTAACTCATTGTTCATTACATCATTACCTGATGACTCTGAGAGTTCTGTGTTTATCTTGTCATTGTCCCTAGTAATAGGAGGATGCTTTGGTATTAATGTCAAATCATCATGACCTAAAATCAAGCATCACAGTAAATGATGTATCAGCTTCAAAGATTTCTACAAAGATTCCTGATCAAATTCCATTTCATTCAGCATGGATTGACAAAACGTTTCGAGAATGACAAAAATATAAATTTTCTGCTGCCTCAGTTTTTATCCAACATCAACCATTTATCGTATCATCAAGAACTTCAAGGAAAGAGGTTTAATTGTTGTGAAGAAGGCTTCAGGGTGCACAAGAAAGTCCAGCGAGCACCAGGAGTGTCTCTTAAAACTGATTCAGCTGAGGGATCAGGGCACCACCAGTTGCCACTGAGCCACTTCCCTCCAGGAAAAACATAAGGGACAGTGTTATAATCCGGAAAAAGCTTGTCTGGAGAAGAAAAGGTAAGCCCATCAGTAACCGTAAAGCATCCTAAAACCATTTACATGTGGGGTTGCTTCTCAGCCAATGGAGTAGGCTCACTCACAATTTTGCACATCCATGAATAAAGAATGGTACAAAAACTTCCTCTGAGAGCAACTTTTCCCAATCATCCAAGAATAGTGTGGTGACGAACAATGCCTTTTCCAGCATGATGGAGCACCTTGCCATAAGACAAAATTGATAACGAAGTGGCTCAGGGAACAAAACATCAACATTTTTGGTTCCATGGCCATTAAACTCTGAGACCTTGACCTCATTGAGAACTTGTGGTCAATCCTCAAGAGGCGGGTGGCAAAAAAACCTCAAAAATCCTGACAAACTCCAAGCATTGATAATGCAAGAATGGGCTGCCATTAGTCAGGATGTGGTAAAGAAGTTGATTGACAGCATGCCAGGGCGAATTACAAAAAAGAAAAATCAACACTGCAAATATTGACTGTTTGCATAAACTTAATGTAACTGTCAATAAAAGCCTTTGACACTTATGAAATGCTTGTAATTATACTTTGGTATACCATAGTAACATCTGACAAAAAGATGTAAAAACACTGAAGCAGCAGACTAGAATGAATAAATGAATGAATGAATGAATTAATGAATACTTATGTCATTCTCAAAACTTTTGCCCAAGGCAATAGAATCATAATGCAAATCTGACTTTTCAAAGAGGCTGTTATTGAAAGATAAAGCAGTTAAATGCTTTACTAAACTTTACAACCCCGTTTGTAGCAAAGTGTGCTTGCTCATTTCACACGTGGATGCTATTTACATATACAGTCAGCGTTAAATAGAAAAAGAACAAAAAATTTTCACATTTAATTCTAAGGGTCATAAAACTAAATTATAAAATTTAAAATGGGTGCAATCTATACCTATATAAACAGATTTAAGGTAGGGGAAATATTGATAGAATG
Organism: Paramisgurnus dabryanus; assembly: GCF_030506205.2. Classification (NCBI taxonomy): domain Eukaryota; kingdom Metazoa; phylum Chordata; class Actinopteri; order Cypriniformes; family Cobitidae; genus Paramisgurnus; species Paramisgurnus dabryanus. The sequence goes on along the minus strand of NC_133344.1, from coordinate 25,837,167 downwards.
TGCATATCCACATTAATCCCAACTTTCGTATAATCAAGTATTTTAATTTAATGAAAGGTCACTATAAATGCAAATATCTCATACATTATATTTGAACACTTTAATATTCCTACTTTTTATATTTATGAATTCATATAAACTAGTCTATTCAAGTGCAGATTAAATAGCTTCTAAAGACTTATCACGCAGTGCTTGTTAAATTTATAAACCATCAAAAAGCCCCAAACTAGCCCAAATGTATTTGTTTACCTGTGTGTGCGGTCACATTATTTGCCGGAGTGGAGACAAGATGTTTCTCTAAACACACAAGGGACAACAAAACTTCAGTCTTTACATAATCTTATTATCCTTGTTTGAACTTAAACATGTCTCAGATTTGTTGTCTATGCTAAGTGACAACTAACATTAATAAAGGCCTACCATCTGAGTACTTGCAGATAAAATTATTTTTGAAATTGCAGTTATAGTCAATCCACTTGAATACGTTGAGCTCCTTCTGGCCAGCAGAGTTGGAGGATCGGTAGAATAACGCCACACATTGATCACGGCCACACGAGGGCTCTGTCACCAGCCAGTTCCTAAAATACAAAGCACACATAACCATCCTACTAAAGATTGCACACTACACTATTTTAAGACGACAACAGATGAGTCTGTCTTGCTTCACAGGCTTCTTTGATAAAGGAGTATTGCCAAAATATGAAAATTCTAATAACTGTACTTTGTGTAGACTGTATGACTCTCCTATGTGTAAATGACATCCTTTTTTCAGTTAAACACAAAAAAATTTTTTATATTAAAGCTGCAATCTGTAACGTTTGCCTCTCTATCACCATCTCTGTTTGAAACATTAAACTGCAGGTTCCTTGCAGAGTTTTTAGGCGTGTTCAACTTCATGCAGCGCAGCAAGAACCGACACATGGATGACATAAAAGTAGCATGAGAACGATTTGAGAAATCATACGAAGAAGTTTGCTTTTGACTTGTCTTCGCTGAATGTCATCAGGGTTTGCAGTATTGCGTGAAATCAAACACATAAAAAAATTATATATTAGAAAAAATGTCATCTAAACGAATATCTGACCAAATTAAAATTTGATGATGATATTGACTATTGCTGTTCAGGGTTTTCTTAGTTTTAACAACAGGTGATTTCCCAAATGTCAATGATGCTTGCCATTCAGAACTCTTCAGATTCGAAGGAGCCAACTAGATGAAATTCTAAGCAACTGTTGAAATTAACAAGCTTCCACAAATAAATTCATTACCATCCTCAGTACCCAGTCACACATGCTATATTGTAGCTGGGTCCTCTTTTATCTGTTTACAGTCATGATGTAACAACCAATGAAGAATGATGGCAAACTGTCATTTTCCATGTAATCTGATCTCTTTTGTTTTCGCAAAATATGGCTAAAAAAATTTATCATTCTCCGAAACCTATTTTTTTAAATAAAACTTTGCGTTAAGCTGAAGAAAGGAAGTCGTATACATCTGGGATGGCCTGGGGGTGAGTTAAGGGCTAAGTATGGTCCACTCTTTACATGCATGCAAGCGTCTGCGTACAGTACGGATGATTTTTATCATCAGAAGAGTGCACACATGCAGTCCAGTAGATGCATTGCATTTTGCAGCAATGCGCATGCGTTAAATGTCTGTGTACATACATGCACGAGACAAGTAACGTATACTTTGCAAGGCTGTGTGTTCGACTGTGCACGTACGGTCGGGTCGCGTATACGTATAAAACAGACTGTACTTCGGGCTTAAATTATGAGAACATTTTTTGGTGAACTGTTCTTCTGTTATTACCTTTTAGGAAGTTTTAGGAAGTATTTGTACAAAATAAAGTTCTCTTAAATAACTGATCTATCTGATTTTACTCTTCACATTGATTTAGCAGTGCCGGACGATATTTGTTTGGAGTGTCATGTTTGTGGCTTGTCATCGCATTCGGTGCGTCAATGTAACCTATGTGCATCATGCATCATGTCAAAATATGTGCCTGCTGCACACACATACACAAAATACTCACAACACACAAACTTAATAGTAAACTCTGATTACACATGAGATTAAGCGAGTATCTCGCAAACACAAACGTTTCTTTAATCATAAATCTGTTCGAAGCGTCAAAAGCAGGCACGTATTTTTAAATGACGCATGACGGACATATGTCCACATGATGCACCAAACACATATTTTTACTTGACATGACCCACATGACGGCCTAAATACATGTTTTGACGAGCCATGCATCATGCGCCCTCGAAAAATAAGTCACCAGGCGCCACTGTGATTTAGTCATTAAAATAATATTTGACCTGAATAAAATGGTTTCCTTACTGAAGATCAGTGGTTCTCAAACATTTTGTGTGCCCCCCGTATACGGTCAAAGATATTTAATATAAAGAAGATGCAAATTAATGATATGAATACAGAGTGATATGAATGGAGAAAATCGCAACAGTCAGAATGGCCGCTCTCTAGTCCCGCCTCCAAGGAAAAATAGCCAATCGTCAATCAGAATCCTCTGGGAGAGAGACTTTGCGCATACACTGTCTCGTTCTTAACAAGATCTGTAATTGTTGCAAATATGGGGGCGAGTGAGTCGACTTCCTTGAAAGGACTTTGGTACTGTGCTTCCCTTCGTGCCCCCTCCTCAAAGAAGTTAAACAAAACTTTAAATTATACAATGTAGTGCCGTTGGTTACTATCCTTATTTTTCTGGGCTCCCCCTGGCACAATCTCATGGCCCCCTGGACCCAGTTTGGGAACCAATGCTGTAGATGTTATCACACAAACAACATGTTTAAGCTATTAGAGAAAACTGTTTTCAGTGTCTGCTAATCTCCTACCTGAATGTGGCTCGACTGTTATCCAGCCAGTAATATTGTGATGAACAATCTGCACCGGAGTCTTTGTGTATCTGTCTTCTTCGCAGCCCAATCCAGAAATCTCCATCTGAGGCCTTGAACTCATGAACAAACCTCTCCACCAGACGCTGCTCGTTTTCAGTCTCAATGCTCAGCAGCTCTCCGGCATCATCCCTGCATTTCTTTCTGGCGGCCTCAAAGCTCACCCTGAGCCTGCTGTCCTGAAAACTTGCGATTTTATAGCAGGGCTTTTCTGTCCCTCTCCGGCATATCCTCTGATCTGCAAACCAGACACACAGTTCAGAGAAACACTATGTTAGTGTTGAGCAAAAAGTGGGTGCTGTTCTGGAAATACTGTAGGAACGGTTAGAGGAAAGTTGGCTGAGGGAATATTGTGATGAAAGAAGGAAAATTGGAAACTATAGTAGGACTGTCAGGCGGAAAATTGTCTCAAGTACAGTCATGTGTGCTACAGCCGTCATAAATCCACCCTGACTAACAAACAGCGTGCTGTGACCAAAACATAATCTTCTTAAAGGAATAAACAAGCAAGCTTAAAAAAGAAAAAGATCTACTATGCATTACAAAGAAAACTTGACGAAGCTGCAGAAAAACGTTTTGTTTCACGACCAAGTTGCAAACTCAGATCAGGCAATCAAAATATTTCAGCATCTTTTTCAAAACAATAAGAGCTTTAATAAGCTGTATTGTGAATAAACCGTTGTCTGTCAGCCAAAACCAAAGCACTAGCGTATGCGCGTGCTGTCCAACGACTCCATAGTCTCAAGATTATTTTATTAAAACTATACAAGAGCCATAAAAACTCTGTGGTCGTTTGAATATCGCTATGCATGAACCGACATTTTACACAACAGTTATGCAGACACTCACCATTGAACGCTTTCGACGCGCAGCCAGGCTGAAAACAAAGTGCCAAAACAGCTCCGATCACTTTCATGAACTCCATCTCTACAACATAGTTTCAAAAGGCGTGAGATTACCACCAAAGGACGCGTCCAGATGACTGCTAGACTGTTTCCAGTTCTTGAGAAAACCTCCGTTGATAGAACCAAACAAACAGAGGTTGCAAAGTTACGACTCGAGTCGAGAGAGAGGCGAGTAAAGTTGCGCTTGTTAGCAAACCATCTTTAGCCTCGCGCTGTTGCGCCTCTCGCTGTTGCAATTTGCCTTGATTTTCTCACCCACTCATACTTTGTTTTTTTCTATAGTTCATTTATTTATTACGCAAATTTTTACAGTTTATACCACATGAAAAAATACGGTATACATTAATGCTGTATTGTAGTACTTCTCTTTGTTAATATTATTGCATAATAATATAATACTTTAATAAATACCAAAGGTTTAAAAGCACTACATTTCTAGGGATTTTACTAGGGAGTTTACTGTAGTAAATACTGTATTTCTACAATATTTTCTCATTTTAACAAAAAAATTTCACTCAAACCACAAAATAAAGGACACTGGGCACTGCCAGTGTAAACAAAATAGTTAAAATATGAAAAGATAATAAATATGTCAACAAATTTTATAAATATGAGCTATGTTTGTTTTCTTTTGTGTTTATCATAACTAACTAATTTCATAGTCTATGTACTTTTTACAGAATATTTTGGTCACTGCTAAATTATAGTCTCCCTTCATAGAAATTAAAGTAGCCTTGATCCTCATTTTAAAACGACTCCCATGTAAATAGTTGTATACTGAAGTATAGTATATGAAAATCTGACCTTTTTCATGTTTAAGTGCAATGATTGGGTCTCCAGTGCTTCTATCAGCCTAGAAAATATGAAAATAACAATGCAGTAACTTAGTTTTGGTAAACTATTCTCTGCAAGCATGTGAAAAAAATAGGTCATTGAAATTTGACTTCCCTGTGATGTCAGAAGGGGATAATACCGCCCCTAATCTAATCCATCCAACCACAGCACTGTCATTTAGTGCACAGATTAGCTCATTTGCATTTAAAAGGACTCACCCAAAAAAATTTCACACCTATATAGTGGCAATTTTAAAATAAATGATCTATATGGTATTTTGAGCTAAATCTTCACATGCGTACTCTGGGGACACAAACGATTTATTTTACATCTTAAAAAAAGTCTTGTGAAATGTAGTAAATTGTGGTAATTTAATGTTTTACTATATACTATATACTATATATATATACATTTTAATATAGTTTACTATAATAAATACTAAAGTATACTATGGTATTTTTCCATGTGGTGAGCTTCAGAATATAAACAGTAACTGCACATTATTTTTTCGACTAAGTTTATACAAAGCATCATCATATTATATAATTCATGATTTTGCAATCCATATAATGCATTTAAGTCATTTCAGGCAGAGAGACAAATTTTGTGTGGCACACTATTGTAGCTTACCATCCGAGGAAGCAAGATTGTTTTTATGAGGATGACTGGTCTCGGTAAGTCAAAGGAGTTCAGTCACTGAGGTTGACCCTGTTAGCTTACAGTCAGATCACGGTCTATTCCCAGGAATAGGAAGCCGGGAAAGGAAGCACACATTTTTTCAACAGCCCATTTCCTTTTCATTTCTGTGGTTTGTTTTTTTGTCCCTTTTCATTTCCAGACATTTTCCCCTTGAGCTGACAAAGAAAATAAATTCATTACACAGGCTTTAAGCGGAGAAATTGGAAGCTTCGAAACCTTTTTTCTGGTGCCTGTTGCTGTCATAACAGAGCCCAATTACCACATGGGTTGGATTTTGGTTAAGCTAGAAGAAGCAAGCCTCCTACTGCGTTGCTTTGTAATCGTATATGCCATGAAATCTTTGTGGGATATTATGAAGAGCTCCTGCAGATGTCATGAGGTTTTAAAAAAAATAAGAAAGAGTCTCTCATGCAAGTGGGGTTGTATGTGTAGTTTGTTTGTGCTGATCTCTGGCTGGGTGCCCAGACGTATTGCTCCTCTAAATGAAGAGTCTGTCATGAAATTTCTAACTTCTGATCTTTTTTTATTGAAAACTCTGTTGTGATACATTCATTCTTTATTGATTCAATTATAATATCATGTGCATTAAACAACCTTTTAGTTTTATATTTTTACTTAAATGAAAAAAATCCTTATCCTGAAAAAATATTTATGTAGAGTTTGATGCAATAATCAGACATGTGACACATTATTTATTGCATTTCTTAAGGCACAATGGAGAGTATAAAGTCTGAAATATTTCAATTATGCTAAGATAAATTTATAAGGTATATTTATAACATTGTTAGTTAGCTAGAACTATTATACTTTAATACCCTACAATGGGGAAATAGACTTGATGGATTTTGATGTTTTTAATCTGTTTGTTTATTAATTTATTTTGTAGAGTACAAGTAATTTTAAGACACATTTTCTCTAAATTTCGTATCTTTTTTATTTAAAAGAATTTGTCCGCAGTAACTTGCAATTTTGCGCAAGTAATTTATGTATTAAACTTGTGTGACCTTGTGGTGGTGCTGCAGCATGTATATTTATTGCACATGCATATAGAATGTAAATTAAAGCTTATCTTGAATGCAATGCATTTTCTATAACCTGAATTTAGATATTATAGCTGGAAAATAGTGAGCAAGATGTGTTTAAAAAATCTCTAGATCCACAGCAATTATTTTTAATGACCTCAGCTGTCAGCTGTTTAAGATGAAATAACTTTGTCTTGATGTCATGATGTGTGAGCAAAGTCAGGTGACAAACTAAAAGTCTTGTGACAAGGCTTGTTATAAATTTGAGATAGTCCTCAACACTGTGCCAAGTTTTTAAATGTTGTACATAATTTTTAAACAATTATTTTAATTGAATGTAGCATTAAGAGTTGAGCTTATTAAACTTTACAGGAGAAAGCCCTTCAGAACATATACCAAATGCTTCAAGGACCCTCATTATATTGTCTTCGTACTGCTAAAAGGGATGAATAAAAATACTGATTTTGACGTTTACTACCAAGGCCTTGTGAACTTTAAATGTGCACTATCATCAAATTTGCAAATTATATTCTAGTGAATGTAAGATTATGTAAATCACTAACACTGCATGCTATGCATGACAGTAATATTTGAATTTACCAGCAGATGGCAGTATTGTATAGAAGATACTCTGACGGGGTGTGTGCTGCTTTTCATGTTTTAATTCTCAAACGGAAGTGTTATAGTTTATCTTAGGTCTAAAAACTCCCACGATAACATGAAATACTGTGCATATAAAAATTCTACACACAACAACAGGTTTTTGTGATTTAAAAAAATTAAACCAAGATTGATGTCATGTTTCTCCAGAAAGGAGAGAGAGAAAACACAGACTTTTAATAACAATAAAACAGAAAATAACAACCCACGATGGGGCAAATAACAAGGAACAGATAAACACAACCAAGAAGTGACTGCACTAAAAAAAAAAAAAAAAACTTGATAAAGACTTAACAACAGGAAAACTTAGACTTGGCACAGCTTTACTAAACACAGATAATAGGATAATTAACAAAGGGGCGGGGTCAGGAGACGAAACAAGGAAGCACACAGCCCAAACAAAAGCCATCTGCTACCATAACGGCCCTGTCCCAAATGGCGCACTTCATGTGGACTTTTGGTCTCGTGGCCTTAAATTGCGCGTCCTCGCTTAGTCTACGAGTCCGTAGGGTGTCCCATCTGTCATTTTTACGCTTTGAAGTGTGCTCATCAGTGCCTCCTTTGCCCCCTTGATGTGGTCTTCAGCGAAGCCCGCACTGCAGCAGGCTTCGCGCACTTTGCCAACCCAGAAATCCTTGCGAAAGGCAATCAGACCAATCAGACGACGGAAGGGAGGAGTTCACACTGACAGGCAACTTCTCTACCTATTTTTGGTGTGATGCTCGAGTCTGTCCCAAAATACGACTCCGGTGCACCCACGTGGACTCGCATCAAGGGTCCCTAAAGTCTGGACTACGTGATGTCATCAAAGTGTGGACTCTGAGGAGGACCACAAGTCCGGAGTGTGCCATTTGGGACAGGGCGAACATGGCCTTGTCATGACTCTGCCTCAAAACTAGGGCTGCGTTCCAGTTAGTTTTTTATTACCTTCCCTCGCTAACTTCTCTCAGTCTCGTTCACTCGTATGTATGTCATTGCTTACGTTGTACGAGTGCCCACTACTGGCAAAACACTTGAAGTGAGTTCAAATGGAACGGTCTAACTTACAGGTGTTAATTACTTTCCCCTACATCATTTGAACTGCGCAAAGCGCGAGCTGCTGAAGTGACGTCATAATCGTGTTGCATTGTGGTATATGGAACTGCCTGAAGTGTACATATGAAGTAAACTTGCTCCCTCAGTCAAAATCGAGGGAGCGAGGGTCTTTCCATATTAACATCTCTCGTCCACTTGACGAAGTGGAATGCACTTCAAAATGGCAACAGGGATTCCCTCGAGGGAAAGTGTTTAGGGAAGTTTGCAAGTGCGTGTCTAAAACTAGAGTGGAACCAACCCATATAAACTTCCCTTGTCCACTTAACAAAGTGGAACGCACTTCAAAATGGCGACAGGGATTCCCCCGAGGGGAAGTGTTTAGGGAAGTTTGCGAGTGTGTGTCTAAAACTGGAGTGGAACGCAGCCTAGGACTAAAACAAGGACAAGAGGGCAGAATCATGACAATAAATCATGTCAAAACATGTTCCAACTTTATTGTGAAATTGCAACCCATATTTTAAAGTGAATAACATTAGAAATCATTCAGGGGGAAAAAGTTCAATAACCTAATTGCATGGGTGCATCCCATTTCTTGGGCTGCGGCCTTCCAAGGCCGTATTTGAAGGTCAATGACGTCACCTTGCAGCGACAAAGGCTCCTTAACCTGCAGCCTCCAAATGTGGCCTTTTTCTTCCCTGAAACCCATAGATGGATCCTTCACAGTCTTGGCTATCCAAAGATTCAATGCAATACAGCTGTGATGTCTGGGTATTTGAATAAAAATTCAGAAATGTAGTTGAATAAAAATGTATATTTCGCAAATGAAAGGTCATAGTCACTGTTTTACTAAAAAAATTTCATATTATTGCTGTACATTTTTGTTTAAGTAAATTCATATTATTGCTGCAATATTGTGCATGTTGGGTTTTACTTTGGTCTATTTCTAAGATTGGTAAATTTTATATATTATAGGGTAGGTTACTATGCATTGATGTTTTATATTTTCTAAAATAATATAAAAAAATCTGGGTCCATATTTATTTATAAAGTCTGACAGGTCTCAGCTGTTGTGTCCCGTTGTGTGCTGGGTGGGAACAGCAAGTGACTCAACTTGGCTCGTAGACTAGACTGTCTCATTTCAGTTCGCTTCGTGGATTTAAGAGGCTGCAGCCTTCAAATTCTGAGCCTTGCCTTTAAAGTCAAGGATCCAGATCCTGATTTGGGAAGCACCAAATACAGTGGGGTTTGAAGTCAAGTCAGGGACCCATTTTTATTTACTTTGATGTTTGTTTTGAACCAAAAATGTCTTGAAGAGAGATTTTAACTTGACCCATTATAAGATTTCTAGCAGAGCAAGTCAGGTTTTGATTTTTTTATCTGTTGGTATTTGATATAATCCATGAAGCCATGTGTCTGAATAAGATGTCCAGGACCTCTGGTATAAAAGTAGGTTCAAAACAATAAAGATCCAGCAGTATATTTAACTGTATGGAACACTTTTTAATCCATGTGTGCACCAAAACCATATTGTGTTCATACTGCCAAAAATACTCTTTTTCATTTCATATGTCCGCAAAACCCAGTCCTATTTAAAGTTCTAGTATGACAAATTAAATAGGACTCTTTTGCAGCCATATTAAATGAAGAAGAGGTTTTTTTAATGCCCATAATAATAACTTAATAATAATAAATAACAAAGTGGCAATTTTAACATGCTATAATAAATTATCTATGGTATTTTGAGCTAGAACTCCGGAAACACCAAAGATTTATTTGACATCTTAAAAGTCTTGTGAAATGTCCCCTTTATGTTTTTGAGAACTTGCAGATTTCTTTGTGCAGATTACATCATCTTTCCTGATTAAAAATGAGAATTGGTGTGATATGTATCTTCTGTAAAGTAAAGAAAGAGGGATTATAAAAAGTGTTTGAAAAACTTACCTGACATTGGGGAAGGCCAAAAAAAAACATTATGTTTGAAGCAGTTGCATACTTCAGGAACACAAATTTACAGAGATGCTGAATTGATTATTTATAAGTACAAAGTGCCCCCGTAAAACTTTATTATCTAAGATTATTATACTTCAAATACAATTTTTACATTTTAAAATGTCTTTTAAAATCAAAACCTTTCAATGTTCGGAGTGACCCTTCAGTCATATGGATTCATACAATTTGACAATATAATTAAAGAATAATGGATCCACATTTTCTATTGAACTCAAGTGAAAGCAATTGTTTTATTCAGCAGGAAATCATTAAGGTGTGGCACATCTAGAGATATTATGTGAAATATGTTCTCTCACCAAGGGGCTTTTGGCACAAACAGGCTTGCGTGCTTTATTCATAGATTTTTGTGAGATAATACCATCACTCAGTCAAAACTAAAACCCTCAAGCCTTCAGCAGAGGTTGCTCAAAAACTATTCAACCAGGTGAACAAAAAATATTTTTGGCATCCTGTGTTTCATACCTTGTGGCACATTATCACATTTCTTGTATTAATAATGTGTTTCATTGTTGTTCTGTTCTCAGGAGATAATGCAACATTTTATGTTTTAAATGATTTATATGCAATTAACATATAATTTCCTCTCCAAAGATTTATAATTAAATATTATTAAGGAAAAACAAATGCTACACTAGGTATTACCTATTTAATTTATGCAATAAAAAAATAAATAAAGTTACAGTATGCTTTAATAACACATAAAATAAATTATAATTTTAAAAGTATAAATTATACTATTTTAATTATATTATTGTGTTAATAGAAATTTATATACAGCTATAGTTTGCATAAGAAATGGCCAGTCTGGTCAAAATTATCACTGTTTTTCACAGTCTACCTTTATAATGACAATACAATGACTTATCAGCTGAAAATACACAGAATGGGTCCCCTTGGGTATGTGTAAAAAATACTATCACAGTATAGCAGGACTATCATTGTTGACCTGTCACTCAAGTAATCCTACACAGAGTAAACAGAGTATGAGACACTCCCAGCTCTATTCACTTTCTTTTGGGGTCTAATGATATATAATAAGCATCCAACCACCTGTCTCATATTTTTTGCAGTCCCACTCCAGGAGTTAAACAGGTATGGTATATCATCTCTACTGCTTTAAATTAGAATAAAACTGATCCTGAATAATAGCATGAATTGTGATTCTATCTTTTATAGTGACGACAATTTTTTTCATTTGGAAATTGGCAACATCTGATCTTCTGAATTTATCTTTGTGTGCTGTAGCATGATGCTGTTTATCTGCCTCTGTGTGCTGGCCGTTGTCCTGCAGTCAGTTCAGTCTTATAACTGCTCGGTGGAGTATAACAGAGTTCCAGGTGAGTCTCTGGCCCTCCAGCCTTTTATGCTCTGCTAAATCGAATAGGCAAAAGACATTTAATATAGTTAAAAATTGATTTGAATACTTGAATTTATTTTCTTGTTTGATGTATTTTTGCATAAAAAAAAAAATGCCAAGCACTAACACCAGCATTATTATCCAGATAACAGTGACCTGAAGGTACAGTGTGGCACTGGTACAATTTTACTGGAGGTAAACCTGTGCACAGCTCAGTGGGCAGGCTTCAATCCCAGCGGCCTGGCCCTGAATGGGGAACGCAACAATACCCAGTGCACGGGTACAATTGACACCAGTGTGAACCCGCCTGTCATTCGCTACCAGCTGCCTATCAATCACACTCGGGAGAATCCATGTAGACAATCACTGCAGGTGTGAGATCATTTTTCTTTCTTTCTATCAAAAGAAAATAACATATAAATGAAACTAAACGGGGTGATTTTCTTGCAAGAGACATTGCTAATATATTTATGATTTATGAATTGACTACATTTACATTTATGCATTTGGCAGACGCTTTAATCAAAAGGTATACATTTTATCACGATGCATGTTCCTGGAGATTAGAAATTATAAATGTTTGCACTGCGAATGCATGCAATGCTCCCAATTGAGCTACAGTAACACATTTGTTAGATTTATGCTTAAAACATTTTTATATTTATTATCTTTATTTCTTATGCAATTTGGCTTCTCAAGTAAATTTCCTTGCACTGTATTGTTCTGTGTTAATTTAACTACAAAAGAATTACACCTCTGTATGTTAATAGATTGTAGATGAGGTGCCCAGCTCCTCCGGTCCGTTCAGCATGTTCTCCAGCATTCAGTCTGTCATTATCACGGGCTTCATAGATACACCCAGCTCTGCCGATGGCATCATAAGTTACTCCACAGACCTCTACTACCACTTCTCTTGCCGGTACCCGCTGGAATATCTCATCAACAACACTCAAATTGTTGCGTGAGTATCAAGAGATCAACCATCCACACTGCATACTTGACCTGTTCCAGTATGAATACACAAAGTCTGACTCTTAATAATCTTTCATGCAGCTCATCGGTTTCAGTGGCCACAAGTGACAACAATGGAACTTTCATTGATACTCTCAGAATGAGGGTCTACAATGTAAGTTTGTCTTTTTAGGTATCATTCGTTCTGCAAAATCTTTATCTTCAAAAAAATATATAGCTATTGTATATATCTTTGACAGAGCACAGATTTTGCCTATCCATTAGTGGTTCCACCAACAGGGTTAGAGCTGCGCACTAAGGTCTATGTTGAAGTAAAAGCTATCAATCTCACTGGAAGGTAAGAATATCACACTTCTTTTTAACTATAGACCATTTCAAAAGATGTAAACAACACTGGTCCAGAAGCACTTCCTGTTTCAGTTTTTTAACACTAGATAAACGTTGGGATAAAATACAACCAACAGAACATATAGAACTGAATCAAAAAGTCAAAGAAACATCTTAAAGATAATGATATATGTAAAATAAAATAAAAAACAGTCACAAACTGAAACAGGAAGTGTTTCTGGACCAGTGTTGTTTACATCTTTTGAAATGGTCTATTAGCATAGTTTTTAATTATGCATGAAATACCATTTACAATACTTTTCCATCTTTAGTTTTAATGTTTTGCTGGACCACTGCTTTGCCACCCCTTCACCATATAATCTTACCAACAACAGACAGTATAACTTTTTTACCGGGTAAGTTATACACCAACAGTAAGTCATGTGTAGTCTGTCTATATGTGATATTTAGTCTTGCTTAGTATCAGTGGCGGCCGGTGACTTCTTTTTTCGAGGGCGCACCATGCGAAGTTTGTCACAACATGTATGTAGCTCGTCATGTGTTTGGTTCGTAATTTCAAAATATGTGTTCTGTGTTTCGAGAGATCCTTTATGCATCACGTGTCTTGTCAAGATAAGTGCCTGCTGCAGACGCGTCTAAAGGGTTTATGATAAAAGAGACGCTCGCGTTTGCCAGATACTCGCATAATCTCATGCGTAATCAGAGTTTACTGTTAAGGGAGTGTCTTGCGTGTATTTTGTGAACGTGAGCGTCTCTTTTATCATAAACGGTTTTGACGCGTGTGCAGCAGGCACTTATTTTGACAAAACACTTGATGCATGGTTCACATGACGCAACAAACACATATTTTGAAAACGCGAGCAACACACATGACACTCCGAACACATATTTTGAATTTGCGCCCCTCGGATGAGCAGTCATGAGCCGCCACTGCTTAGTATACAGTAGTTAGCTCTCATTTGTTTACTGTTAAGGTCTTTTAAGTTATTAATTAACTTCTTATTATATTTTGTTATCTATTGAGGATGTAACTTTTTAGTTTATTTGATTATGTACATAACTGTGTGTCTTGTATTGTCTTGAAAAGCACCTTGGTCCTGTAGAAACATTGTTTCATTTCACCGACAGTAAAGCAACTTTGACACCAAATGCGAATTCTGATCTCCATAAGTCTTGTTGATTTTGTGTATTTGATCGCAACACTTTTTCTCTGATGTCTTATCTAAGGTGTGGTATAGAGAACATGACAACAGTAATTCATAATGGGCACTCCAAGTATTCCAGATTTTCCTTTGAAGCTTTTCGCTTTGTGGAACACCGGGATCAAGAACAGTCCACTATATACCTGCACTGTATACTCCGACTTTGTGAGCCAAATAAGTGTCAAGAGATACTTAATGTAAATAAGCCTTTACCGTTG